>NW_019942576.1:530514-546357 GCF_002910315.2 Salvelinus sp. IW2-2015 | reverse complement strand
CTGCCTCCTCTGTCTCCTCTGCCTCCTCTGTCTCCTCTGTCTGTCCTCTGTCTCCTCTGCCTCCTCTGCTCTCCTCTGTCCTCTCCTCTGTTCTGTCTCTCTGCTCTCCTCTGTCTGCCTCCCTCTGTCCTCCTCTTGCTCTCCTCTGTCCTCCTCTGTCCTCCTCTGTCTCTCTCCTGCCTCTCCTCTGTCTCTCTCTCTGCTGTCTCCTCTGTCTCCTCTTGTCCTCTCTCCTCTGCTCTCCTCTGCCTCTCCTCTGTCTCCTCGCTCTCCTCTGTCTCCTCTGTCTCCTCTGTCTCTCCTCTGCCTCCTCTGTCTCTCTCCTCTGTTCCTCTGCTCCTCTCTTCGGCCTCTGCTCTCCTCTGTCTCCTCTGTCTCTCTCTCGTCTCTTCGGTCTCCTCTGCTCTCCTCTGCCTCCCCCTGTCTCTTCTGCCTCCTCTGTCTCCTCTGTCTTCCTCTGGCCTCCTCCCTGTCCTTCTGTCTTCTCCTCTGTCTCCTCTGTCTCTTCGGTCTCCCCTGCTCGCTCCTCTGCTCTCCTCTGTCTCTTCGGTCTCCCTCTGTCTCCTCTGTCTCCTTCTGCCCTCCTCCTGTCTCCTCTGCCTCCTCTGTTTCTCCTCTGTCTCTCTTTCTGCCCGCTTCCTCTGTCTCTTCGGTCTCCTCTGTCTCCTCCTGGCCTCCTCTGCTCTCCTCGTCTCCTCTGCCTCCTCTGTCTCGGCTCCTCTGTCCTCCTTCTGTCTTCCTCTGCCTCTCTTCCCTCTGTCTCTCCTCTGTCTCTTCGTCTCCTCTGTCGTCCTCTCTCTGTCCTCTGTCTCCTCTGCCTCCTGCTGTCTCTCTCGTCTCCTCTGGCCTCCTCTGTCTCCTCTGCCTCCTCTGCCTCCCCTGTCTCCCTCTGTTCCTCTCTCTGCCTCCCGTCTCCTCTGCCTCCTATCCTTGTCTCCTTGTCTTCGCCTCTGCCTCCTCTGTCTCCTCTGGTCTCCTCCGTCTCCTCTGTCTCCTCTGCTCTCCTCTGTCCCTCTGGTCGTCCTCCTGTCTCCTCTGTCTCCTCTGGTTCTCTGTCTCTTCTCCCCTCTCTCTTTTTTTTGCATTCCTCTTACCTCATTACTGTACCTTGACTCTTCTTTCATTTCTTATCTTCTACTCACTCTGTTTTTACTCTCTTTCTTTCCCTGGAATCTTCCTTCATCTCTCTCTCACTCTCTCTCACTCTCTCTCTCTCTCTCTCTCTCTCACTCTCTCTCTCTCTATCTTCTCTCTCTCTCTCTCTCTCTCTCTCTCTCTCTCTCTCTCCTCTCTCTCCTCTCTCTCTCTCTCTCTTCTCTCTCTCTCTCTCCTCTTCTCTCTCTCTCTCTCTCTCTCTCTCTCTCTTCTCTCTCTCTCTCTCTCTCTCTCTCTCTCTCAATTCAATTCCAATTCAATTCAAGGGGCTTTATTGGCATGGAAAACATGGTTAAATGCAAAGCAAGTGAGGTAGATATTATACAAAAGTGAAATAAAAACATACCAATTAACAGTAAACATTACACATACAGAAGTTTCAAAACAATAAAGACATTACAATGTTATAGTATTATAATATACAGTGTTTAACAATGTAACAAATGGTTAAAGCACACAAGTTAAAATATAAGCATAAATTATGGGTTGTACTTACAATGGTGTGTTGTTCTTCACGGTTGGTTGCCCTTTTTGTGGCAAACAGGTCACAAAATCTTGCTGCTGTGATGGCACACTTCACTCACTCACTTCACTCACTCACTCACTCACTCACTCATCCTCACTCAACTCACTCACTCAACTCACTCACTCACTCACTCACTCACTCACTCACTCACTCACTCACTCACTCACTCACTCACTCACTCACTCACTCACTCACTCACTCACACACTCACACACACACACACACACCCTCTCTCCACAGTAGTTGGTAACAGTAGTCTTTTTGCATAGTGTCTGGACTCAGTTTTACTCAAACACCTCCTGAAGGGAACTGCATGGATAAAGAGAAGCTCCAACTCCAAACACTACGCCTTAAAGATATTGAAGCATGAGGACTGACTAGGCTGCCCCTTGCACTCACATATCACAGTTATTTGCCAGACTGAATTTTGGCACAATATGGGCCCAGAATATTAGTGTTTAATCAAAGGCTGTGATTTTGCCTCGAGGACATCATATTGAGCGCCATCTTATTTTTTTATTCCGCCCTCAATAAAAGTCTAAATTTGCTGAGGGAGAAAGAGAACTGAGTGTTGTGATCCGTGATAATATTGCTACAAACTGCTACTGTATGGATCTTAGAAGTTAATGCTAGTTCAATTTAAGCACCATTGACTACTGCCAAGGCTGAGTATTTTCAATTAGTCCATGAGGGATCTGTTTGTCTGTTGGCTTCATAGCGAGCAGTTTGGTACATCTGTTGTCATTGGATGTGTTATAGTCTCCGTACTGTATATGGGATGTAGTCTAATGCGTTTCCATGTTCCTTAGTCACTCTCTGAATGGATAGCAATGACAGGTCAGGATTGGCTGAATGCTAATTGTATGGAGTCATCTGAAACACTGAATCAAACTGAACCACATTGCTATTTCCCAATGCAGCCTTTCAATTCAAATCATTGCAAATGAAATGCTCAAATGCAGCCTACTCCCAGTGAATTTCATGAGCCGGGGTTTGCCGGGTTAATAGATAGACAGGCAGGTTTGGCAATCGATTGATTCTGAGTTTTGTTATGACATTTGGGGCTGGCACCGGAGCTGGTCTGTGTGTTTGTACATGTGTGCGATCTGGCCCGGAAATCTTACTCACTCTCCACCAAAGGAACGTCAAATAAGACCCTCCCTGGCCATCAATAACCATTAATAATTTATTCACATACTGACAGATCGCTCTTTATGAAAACTAACCCCTCTTATTGACGCTACAGGCCTTTTTTTTGCAGTATTTGAGTGTGATATACTAGGAATATCAAGTCAAGACTGCGTTCTCCGGTCTGCTAGAATGACCTGTCAGACAATGTAAGTTAAACAGATTTACCTGCTAAAAGTAAATATTAAGAAGGAGTATGTTGTTTGTTTACATCCTGGAAAAGTGCAACAACCGTGGGGTTAAAATTATTTACCGCGACGCAGTAGTGAATGGCTGACTGGGACGCCAGGGAGATAGCCGAGCATTACACTTTTTTAAAGAGCTCCAAACGCTGACTGCTGTCTGCTCTCTGCTCTCTCTCTCTCTCTCTCTCTCTCGCTTTCTTCATCTCTCTCCTTTCTTTCTCTCTTCTTTCTTTCTTTCTTTCTTTCTTTCTTTCTTTCTTTCTTTCTTTCTTTCTCTCTCAATCTTTCTCTTGCTTGCTCCCTGGAGAGGGGAGGACTGCTTTAAAGTCATAGCTGACCTCCAGCAAAGCAAATGATTGTGAATATGATGATGGTAGTAGTGATGATAATGTGGGTAGTGGTATTGATGATGATGACAAAGATGGAAGCGGTGGTGGTGGTGCTGCTTATTTTGATGATAGTGGCAATGATAATAATTGTGGTAATTCTAATATTAGATATTGATGATGTCAACCGTATGTCAATCGTATGTAATGAATCATGCTGATGGTATATTTCCTCCCCCTCTTCATCACACAGTCCTTCTAAGGGCCTGTACTCTATTGTACCAATGCATCAGTCTAAATGAATCCCCCTGACCGCTGAGGGAAATTGATTATCCACCGAGGCATGGTGTTTTCCTTTAATTATTTACCACTGTCGTCGATCCCTCCATCATCTTCCTACCATGTATCCCCCTCTCTTCTTCTCTGGCTGCTTCTTGTCTTTGATACATTCTAGCCAGGATGGCAATGGCTACTTGAAAGAGTGTTCGATCTAGCACCTCTATTTGGAAATGAAGTATGATTTTGGCATTTATCTTCGACAGAGCGTTTTGGTATGGGTTGGGTCATATAGGAGTCTTTAGTGTGCCGGTATCTACGTGTATATACAGTGTCTTGCAAAAGTATTCAGACCCCTTAGATTTCTTCACATTTTATTGTGTTACAAAGTGGCATTCAAATAGATTTTATTGCCATTTTTTGTCATCAATTCAACCAAAATACTTAAAATATAGTTGTTGTGTAAGTTTTCAGCCCCTTCGTTCAGTCAAACCTAAATTAGTTCTGGAGTAGAATTTGGCTTAACAACTCACATAATGAGGTACATGGACTCACTTGGTGTGAAATAATAGGGGTTGACATGATTTTTYAATGACTAAACCTTCTTCTGTCCCCAAACATTCAACGTCTGTAAGGTCCCTCAGTCAAGTATTGAATTTCAAGCACATATTCAACTTCAACGATCAGGGAGCTTTTCGAAAGCCTCATAAAGAAGGGCAGTGTTGGTAGACAGGCACCAATAACAAATCAGACATTGAATATCTCTTTAAGCATGGTCAAGTTAATAATTATGCTGTGGAATAAATATTAAACCACCCAGACACATCAAAGATACAGCCATCCTTCTGAACTGAGCTGCAGGACAGGAAAGAAACTGCTCAGGCATGTTACCATGAGAAACATTGGTGATTTTACAATGTTGTTGAGGATGGATCAACAACATTGTAGTGACTCCACAATAATGACCTAAATGACAGAGTGAACAGAAGAATACAAATAATATTACAGAATATGTGCAACAAGGCACTAAAGTAATACTGAAAAAAAAAACAGCAAAGGAATACACTATTTTTGGCCTGCAAAGCCTTATGTTTGGGGCAAATCCAACTCAACACATCTGAGTAACTTCCTCCTTATTTTCAAGCGTGGTGGTGGCTGCATCATGGTATGGGTGTGGTTGATATCGGCAAATACTGGAGAGTTTTTCAGGATAAAAAGTAATGGGATGGGAGCTAAGCACAGGCAAAATCCTAGAGGAATACCTGCTTCAGTCTTCCTTACACCAGAGACTGGGAGAGGAATTCACCTTTCAGCAGGACAATAACCTACAACAATCATCAAGTTTGCAGACGACACAACAATACTAGCTTTGATTACCAACGATGACAACACAGCCTACAGAGAGGAGGTGAGGGCTCTGGGAGTGTGGTGCCTGGAAAACAACCTCTCACTCAACGTCAACAAAACAAGGGAGATGATCGTGGACTTCAGGAAACAGCAGAGGGTGCACCCCCCTATCTACATCGACGGGACCGCAGTGGAGGTGGAAAGCCTCAAGTTCCTTGGCGTACACATCACTGACAAACTGAAATGCACCACCCACACAGACAGTGTGGTGAAGATGGCGCAACAGAGCCTCTTCAACCTCAGGAGGCTATAGAAATYTGTCTTGTCACCTAAAACCCTCACAAACTTTTACAGATGCACAATTGAAAGCATCCAGTCAGGTTGTATCACCGCCTGGTACGGCAACTGCACCACCAGCAACCACAAGGCTCTCCATAGGGTGGTGCGGTCTGCCCAACACCTTATCYGGGGGCAAACTACCCGCCCTCCAGGATACCTACAGCACCTGATGTCACAGGAAGGCCAAAATGATCATCAAGGACAACAACCACCCGAGCCACTGCCTGTTCACCCCGCTATCATCCAGAAAGCGAGGTCATTACAGGTGCATCAAAGCTGGGACCGAGAGACTGAAAAACAGCTTCTATCTTAAGACCATCAGACTGTTTAAACAGCCATCACTAGCACAATTGGCCCAGCGTCCTCCGAGTTTGGCCGGAGTAGGCTGTCATTGTAAATAAGAATTTGTTCTTAAACTGACTTGCCTAGTTAAATAAAGGTTACACATAGAGGCTGCTGCCTATAGGCATAGACTAGAAATCACTGGCCACTTTAAGGAATGGAACACTAGTCACTTTAATAATGTTTACATGTCTAGCATTACTCATCTCATATGTATATACTGTTTTCTATACTATTCTACTGTATCTTAGTCCATTCCACTCTGACATCGCTTGTCCATATGTATATAGTCTTAATTCATTCCTACTTAGATTTGTGTGTATTGGGTATATGTTGTGTAATTTGTTAGATATTTTGCTACACTCGCAATAACCTCTGCTAATCATGTGTATGTGAACAATACAATTAGATTTGAACAAGGCCAAATCTACATTGGAGTTGCTTACGAAGAAGACGATGAATGTTCCTGAGTGGCCAAGCTACAGTTTTGACTTAAATCTTCTTGAAAATCTATGTCAAGACATGAAAATTGCTGTCTAGCCATGAACCCCAACACCTTGACAGAGCTTGAAGAATTTTGAAAAGATCAATGGGCAAATATTACACAATCCAGGTGTGCAAAGATCTTCTAAAGTTATCCAAGAAGACTCACAGCTGTAATCGATGTCAAAGGTGTTTCTAACATGTATTGACTCAGGGAGCTGAATCCTTATGCAACGACTATTATTTTTGTTATTTAGCTGTTATTAATCCCCCCCCCCCCAAATGTTTTAGTCCACTTTGACATTAGAGTATTTTGTGTAGATTGTTGACAAAAAATGACAATTAAATACATTTTAATCCCATTTTGTAACACACACACAKAAAAAGGCAATGTATATCCATGCACGATGAGGAGTGCAAACGGCCTTCATACATATTTTATGAATGCAAAMAAGTAGTGCTTTATCATCTTCTGCCTCCCTATGTGGCGAGGAGAGAAGAAGAGCGGGGTGTTATTTACATACAGGCAGCCTACAGGCGGGAGAACAGCAGGCATGCAGGGAAGGAACCCAATGCAAATGGCAGACTTAAAGGTCACGAACAGTAAAAATCATGTTTTTCATCAAATTGGATGATATTAGGATGAAACCAGTTCAAAGTAGGGTGACCCAAGTATGAAAAAATGACTGTAGCTGGTACATTGGACATGTTTGATCATAAAGTTACTGGTCCCTTCCCCCGTGTCAAACACTTGGATTCAGGAAGCAGGCATTACCAAGGATTTACTTCCCGCTTTATGCATTGTCACATAAAGCCGGAAATGTAATACACCAATGGTAGCGTCTTATCATCTTAACTACGCTGAACAAAAATATAAACGCAACATACAACAATTTCAAAGATTTTACTGAGTTACAGTTTATACGAGGAAATCAGTCATTTTAAATACATTCATTAAACCCTAATCTATGGATTTCACATGACTGGGAATACACATGGATCTGTTGGTCACACATACCTTAAAAAAAGGTACGGGCGTGGATCAGCAAACCACTCACTATCTGGTGTGACCACCATTTGCTTCATGCCTCAATCTAAAATGGATGAAATTGTTTTTTTTCTTCATCAATCTACACACGATACCCCATAATAACAAAGGAAAAAATGTTTTTTTGAAATTTCTACAAGAAAACCCCCATAAGTATTCAGACCCTTTACTCAGTACTTTGTTGAAAAACCTTAGGCAGCGATTACAGCCTCAAGTCTTCTTGGCTCACCTGTATTTGGGGATTTTCTCCCATTTTTCTCTGCAGATCCTCTCAAGCTCTGTCAGGTTGAATGGGGAGAGTCGCTGCACAGCTATGTTCAGGTCTCTATGTTCAGGTCTCTCCAGAGATACTCCATCAAGTTCAAGTCCGGGCTCTGGCTGGGCCACTCAAGGACATTCAGAGACTTGTCCCAAAGCCATCCTGTGTTGTCTTGGCTGTGTGCTTAGGGTCATTGTCCTGTTGGAAGGTGAACCTTCACCCCAGTCTGAGGTCCTGAGCGCTCTGGAGCAGGTTTTCATCAAGGATCTGTCTGTACTTTGTTCCGTTCCTCTTTCCCTCAATCCTGACTAGTCTCCCAGTCCCTGCCGCTGAAAAAACATCACCACAGTATTAGGCGGCCACCACCATGCTTCATCGTAGGGATGGTGCAGGTTTCCTCCAGACTTGATACTTGGTATTCAGGCCAAAGAGTTCAATCTTGGTTTCCTTTGACCTCATGACTTGGTTTTTGCTCTGACATGCAATGTCAACTCTGGGACCTTATATAGACAGGTGTGTGCCTTTCCAAATCATATCCAATCAATTGAATTTACCACAGGTGGACTCCAATCAAGGTGTAGAAACATCTCGCAAGGATGATCAATGGAAACAGAATGCACATGTGCTCAATTTTGAGTCTCATAGCAAAGGGTCTGAATACTTATGTAAATAAGGTATTTCTGTGTTTTATTTTTAATACATTTGCAAAAATGTCTAAAAACCTGTTTGTGCTTTGTCATTATGAGGTMTTGTGTGTAGATTGATGAAGAACATTTTTTAATTACAAAATGTTATAATAAGGCTCTAACGTAACAAAATGTGGAAAGAGTCAAGGGGCCTGAATAGTTTCRGAATGCACTGTAGCTGGATTTGTCTCCCTCTTCAATCTTGGGGGTGACTGAAGCCAAGTAGATGACTGAAGCCACCATGATTGAAGTGGGGTACATGGGCCACCCTCCTCTCCCGATTCTGCTTACCTCCCTATCAATCTCTGTAGTAGGTAGGATTTTCTCAAGCATAAGTAAGTCCACTTTTACGTGATATCACCTTTTGTTACTTTTTTTCAAGAATTTGGACGGGAAATTGGTGTTAAAAATGTTACGAATCCATGGGTGCTGCACACTGTAGGACGGCTGGGTGCCTATATTAGGCTTATGGCTCAAATAATACTTTTATGTCAAATGATGTCTCACCATTATTTCTCACATGTATTTGTCATGAGTGTCGATGTTGATCAATATTTTGGCTATGCTGGCCTTTTTGTAAATTATCAAATAAARGTCTGTAAACAAAATTCTGTAAACAAAATTCTGTAATATTCTGTAAACAAAATCATTGACAATAATTAAAGTAATAACCAATAATGAAATAATTTTAATCAGTAAACTTTTCATCAATTGTGTGTCTGTGTTTGAAAACTAGCCATCAAATGATTGCTTCCTGTCTGTTTCTCCCACTCCTTGCCCCTCCTTGAAAGTGCATTGTAGCCTGAGGGGAGGAACCTTCCCTCCTTTCCCCCAATGTGCTTTGTGGGGAGGTGAGGAATGGGTCAAACGAAGGGAGAATCTCAATTGCATTTCCTTGATTCCTCAAATCCTCTCCTCGCCTCCTTCTCAAAACCCATTGGATAAGAAGGTGAGAGGGGATATCCCTCTGACTTTCTCACTTAATGGGTTTTGAGAAGGAGACAAGGAGAGAGGATGCGAGGAATCAAGGACATACAATTGAGATTTTCCCATGGACAAATAAAGCAAGTATTTGACAGCTATTAAAGCACCAATGCAGTCTTTGTCATTTTCTTTTTAAATCATCACTATGTCTATTAAATCACTGTGTCTGTGTGTTTTATGTCATGAAAATAACTCTCAAACATATTTACATTTTTTTCTTCCCTGAGCCTCTTTTGGTCCTTGAAATGCTGTCTGATCATACACACCTCTGATTGGCTGATAGGATGGTCTAGAGCCCACCCCCTTAGCCAGATGAACAGTCATTGGTCTATTATAATTACATTGTGACATCATAATTACATTGTGACATCATGATGTGGGCCAAAAGTGCCATCCCACCTGAACAGGCAAAAATTTCAGGCATCTTTTTCTGTGTTATTTCAACCTCATAGTAGGGCCAGGATGATCCCAGTATTGTGGCAAGGAAACCAACATTTGTTAAACTTCTTTAGGAAAACATCCCTAATGTTGGAAACAAATATCATTATGTCTTCAGAGTCACATGCATTTATTTTCCAAGCTATAGTACACAATATTTCACATACAGCAGGTTTTTAACCTTTACAGCCCCGGCGTTCCGCTAGCGGAACTCCTCCCACATTCCACTGAAAAGGCAGAGCGCGAAATTCAAAAAATATTTTTTTAGAAATAGTTTAACTTTCACACATTAACAAGTCCAATACAGCAAATGAAAGATACACCTTGTGAATCCAGTCAACATGTCCGTTTTTAAAATGTTTTACAGCGAAACACCACATATTTTATGTTAGCTCCCCACCAAAATACAAAAAGGACAGACATTTTCACACGCACAGGTAGCATGCACGAAACAACCAAACTAACCAAGAACCAACCAAACTAACCAAGAAACAACTCATCAGATGACAGTCCTATAACATGTTACACAATAAATCTATGTTTTGTTCGAAAAATGTTGCATATTTGAGGTATAAATCAGTTTTACATTGCTGCTACCATCACAGCTACCGTCAGAAAAGCACCGAAGCAGCCAGAGTAATTATAGAGACCAACGTGAAATACCTAAAATACTCATCATAAAAACATTTCTGAAAAATCGATGGTGTACAGCAACATTAAAGACACATCTTGTGAATTCCAGCAAATATTTCCGATTTTTAATGTTTTACAGCGAAAACACAATATAGCATTATTTAGCTTACTACAATAGCCTACCACAACAACCGCATTCATTCATCAAGGCACGTTAGCGATAGCAATAGGCACGTTAGCGTTAGCGAATAAACCAGCAAAAGATATTAATTTTCACTAACTTCATAAACCTTCCTCAGATGACAGTCCTATAACATCAGGTTATACATAACACTAGTTTTGTTCGAAAATGTGCATATTTAGAGCTGAAATCAGTGGTTATCCATTATGCTAACGTAGCATCTTTTTTCCCAGAATGTGCGGATATTTCTATTAGACTCTCACCTATTCTGACCAATGCTATTCATAAACATAACAAAAAAATACATGTTGTTATAGGAAACGATAGATTCATTAGTTCTTAATGCAATCGCAGTGTTAGAATTCTAAAAATATCTTCATTACGACATAAGGCTTACGTTATGGCGAGAGATGCCCAAAACCTGGGCGCAAACTACTAGTACACAGTTCGACAGATATATGTAATAGCATCACAAAAATGGGTCCTACTCTTTGGGTGAATCTTCATCAGAAAAATGTTTAGTAACGGGGTCCTTTTGCCAGAAACCGTCTTGCTTGGTAATTAGAACGTCGTTTTCCCTCTTGAATTAGCAAGCCACACTGGCCAATGTGGCGCGAAGCTCAGCCTTCCTGAACATATTGCATGACAAAGCAACACGCCTAAACGCCCAAACCAATATCATAATCTAATAAAACATATTGAAAACAATCTTTACGATGATATTGGAAACATGTATCAAATAAATCAAAGCCGGAGATAGTATATCGCCTATAACGACAGCTTTTCAGAAGGCAATTACAGGTCCCTCACGCGCCTTCCAGAAAACCGAAATGGGGACACGTCATTCCAAGAGGATTCATTCCATCTCAGACCAAATATCACCTCATTCTCCTCTCCTTCCTTGACACTCTTAGGGAAGGTTGTATGACGGTGCAAGTATATTCATAGTGATCATGCCCATTTATAGGCAGGCCCTTGAACACAGCATCGATTTCAGACTTTCCACTTCCTGGTCAGAAAGTGTGCTGCCAAATGAGTTCTCTTTTACTCACAGACAAAATTCAAACGGTTTTAGAAACTAGAGAGTGTTTTCTATCCAATAGTAATAATAATATGCATATTGTACGAGCAAGAATTGAGTACGAGGCCGTTTAAATTGGGCACYAATTTCCCCCAAAGTGAAAACAGCGCCCTCTGTCCTCAACAGGTTTAAGGAGCCATAGAGGTTGGTCTGCTTCGTGTTTTCATTTTTGCAATGGATTTTTGTTTTGCGATACTGATGTCGTCTCAACGTACCTCATAGTGTGTGTGTGGAAATATCATAAAAAAAGGAAAATCCCATTTTAACTGCGCTGTCCCATAACCTTTTTACACAGTGCCTGAATGACTGCCCAACCATAATGGCCTGTCCAACCATAATGGCCTGTCCAACCATAATGGCCTGTCCAGAAACAACTCCTAGCCCCTACTGCCTAGAGTCTAGACACTTGTGGGGATCTGAAAGGGATTGACGGGTGGTGACATGCTAAGAGCTCCACCTTACCCTCTGAAATGCTTGGTGGAATGTTGGTGGTATTGCTTACACCTGTCCAATCCTCTCAGATCTCCAGAAGTGTCTAGGGGTAGGGGCTAAGGTTTGCTTCTGGAAAGGACCCACAACCCTCTCGAGGCATTGGTTGGAAGTTTTATTCCATTGCTATAAACACATGGATTTGCACAGGTGTAAGCTGGACACACCCACGGCATCCTACCAGGCTGATCAGACGGTTCTGGGCAGCTGAAGACCTGTTGTGAACAATGGAAGGATATATTTACAGTGCCTTCGGAACATATTCAGACCCCTTGACTTCTTCCACATTTTGTTACATTACAGCCTTATTCCAGAATGGGTCAAAAAAAAAAATGTCATCAATCTACACACAATACCCCATAATGACAAAGTGAAAACAGGTTTTTAGAAATGTTTGCAAAAAWATATATATACAGTTGAAGTCGTAAGTTTACATATACTTAGGTTGGAGTCATTAAAACTCGTTTTTCAACCACTCCACAAATTTTTTGTTAACTACTATAGTTTTGGCAAGTCAGTTAGGACATCTACTTTGTGCATGACAGAAGTAATTTTTCCAACAATTGTTAACAGACAGATTATTTCACTTATAATTCACTGTCTCACAATTCCAGTGGGTSAGAAGTTTACATACACTAAGTTGACTGCGCCTTTAAACAGCTTGGAAAATTCAAGAAAATGATGTCATGGCTTTAGAAGCTTCTGATAGGCTAATTGACATAATTTGAGTCAATTGGAGGTATACCCGTGGATGTATTTCAAGGCCTACCTCCAAACTCAGTGCCTCTTTGCATGACATCATGGGAGAATCAAAAGAAATCAGCCAAGACCTCAGAAAATAAATTGTGGACCCCCACAYGTCTGGATCATCCTTGGTAGCAATTCCCAAACGCCTGAAGGTACCACATTCATCTGTACAAACAACAGTACGCAAGTATAAACACCATGGGACCATGCAGCTGTCATACCGCTCAGGAAGGATACGCGTTCTGTCTTGTAGAGATGAACGTATTTTGGTGCGAAAAGTACAAATCAATCCCAGAACGACAGCAAAGGACCTTGTGAAGATYRTGGAGGAAACAGGTACGAAAGTATCTATATCCACAGTGAAACGAGTCCTAAATCAACATAACCTGAAAGGCTCCAAAACCGCCATAAAAAGCCAGACCACGGTTTGCAACTGCACATGGGGGCAAAGATTGTAATTTTTTGAGAAATGTCCTCTGGTCTGATGAAACAAAAATAGAACTGTTTGGCCATAATGACCATCGTTATGTTTGGAGGAAAACGGGGGAGGCTTGCAAGCCGAAGAACACCATCCCAACCGTGAAGCACGGGGGGTGGCAGCATCATGTTGAAGGGGTGCTTTGCTGCAGGAGGGACTGGTGTACTTTTCAAAATAGATGGCWTCATGAGGTAGGAAAATGATGTGGATATATTGAAGCAACATCTCAAGACATCAMWCAGGAAGTTAAAGCTTGGTCGCAAATGGGTCTTCCAAATGGKCAATGACACCAAGCATACTTCCAAAGTTGTGGCAAATGATTTAAGGACAACAAAGTCAAGGTATTGGAGTYGCCATCACAAAGCCCTGACCWCAATCCTATAGAAAATGTATGGGAAGAACTGAAAAAGCATGTGTGAGCAAGGAGGCCTCCAATCCTYACTCAAATACACCAGCTCTGTCAGGAGGAATGAGCCAAAATTCKCCCAACTTATTTCGGGAAGCTTGTGGAAGGCTACCCAAAATATTTGACCCAAGTTAAACAATTTAAAGGCAATGCTACCAAATACTAATTGAGTGTATGTAAACCTCTGACCCACTGGGAATGTGATATAATGTCTGTTTATGTCTTCTATTCACACCCTTGCTTCATTCCAGCTAGTTAGATGTGCAATCACTGATTAACTATTTCTAGGGGCATATCTCTAGTCTAGCAATAGATACTGTTGTTTTGGCTCTATGGCATCATTGAATAAGATTACTAATGGTTAGTTAGGTAGCTAAGATATATCAGTCAGCTAACCATTTACAGTAACAGCATTTCATAAATAAGTCAATACACACTAAATCGGATGCAGAAATTGAGAAATCTTACATTATCTTGGCACTGTATGGGCAGCTACTAATCAATTAATAAATATATAGCAGGTTCATAGAATGGACTTAGGGTGAACTCCTACTTTGAAAGGACAAGAGGTGTTGGCTTTGCACTTAACCAATGACAGGAATTCCACATGTAACCCCACCCACATGTGAAAATCTAAATATCAAGATGTTTTTTTGGTTTTATATGGAAAAACGAAAAACAAGCAATSTTTTCTCTCTCTATTTATATAAAAAAACAAATAAACAAGCCGTTTTCACGTTCCTGACTGCTCCATTTTAACTCGGAAAACAAATGATCAAAACGTACAAGGACTATAATCTTGCCTCGGGGATCTTAACATAATGCTGTCCACAACATAGCCTAATTATCTTGACCGCCATAACAACATAGAGACAAAAAATGTCTATACATTCTCCAGATCAACATCAATTCCTGCACCTCTGCTGTTCAATGGCGTGCTGTATCACACCAGATCTTTATCACTTGACTATCATTCAGGAAATTCTTTCCTGAAGCAGCTGATGCTGCACCATCATTTCCCAAAATAACTAAACAGTTAGACATCAAATGCGCATCAAACAACTGTAACAACTGTTACAAATCTGTTAAGACTCCAATCAMGAAAAAGGGTTTAAACATATATTTTGATTTAACTCATGAATAATGTTGAATGTATCCTTGTTCCCCCTTTTATATCTTAATGTATTCACGTAAAAAAAAAAGGCTAATTATTATTCATGACTTTGTAACAGCTCCAAACAGTTGTCCACTACAAAAAATGCTCACTGGTACCCTAGTTTATAGAAAGACCCATTTCCTAAGAGTTGTCAATCAAGGCGAGCTCATGAATATAAGCTTCCCGCCCTTCTTTCAGGTTTCCTGATAGTTAGAGATGAGAGAAAATGTGAAATTACTTCAATTCTGAGCATTGTAATAGTGTACAAAATATTATGGCTTGATATTTTGGTCATTCAAATGCTACTTTTACTTGGGATAAAGGATGACTGTGTGGGACCTTTAAGTAATGCTTGCTCTATGACAAGGGCCAATGTCCTGTGGGTGTGAGGGATTGGGTGCGTGTGAGACTGTGTGTGTGTTTACGCAAGAGTGTATTGATCTTTAAGAAAAGACAAGMGCAGTGATGCAGAGTGCTAAGGAAGTGGGTGTGCAATGCCTCACTGACAGGACATGAGTGCTATCTCGTTTATACTGTACTTTACCTGACTGAGAMATGCACTATTCAACATGTCCTACCCAATGACGCCCCAGGTGTTCCAAGACATTGGTGTGGAATGATTGTGGAAAATGTTGTACAGATTAAACACCACTCTTTTCCTCCCTGTGTTATGGTGCTTCTAGCAATCCCTTGTCACAGATTAGAAATGTTCGAGAAGAAGAAAAACAAGGGCAAATGGATCTCCTTCATATCCTGGCTCGAAACTGACTTTTCACAGGATTCAGTCTGGTTTAACCAGGATATCTCCCTTATACAGTGCATTTGGAAAGTATTCAGACTCTTTCACTTTTTCCACATTTTGTTACATTGCAGCCTTATTCTAAAATGGATTAGTAAAACATTTTCCTCATCAATCTACACACAATACCCCATAATGACAAAGTGAAAACAGGTTTCTAGAAATTTTTGGAAATGTATTGAAAATAAAAAACAGAAATACCTTATTTACATAAGCATTCAGACCCTTTGCTATGAGACTCGAAATTGAGCTCAGGTGCATCCTGTTTCCATTGATCATCCTTGAGATGTT
>NW_019942576.1:516342-529759 GCF_002910315.2 Salvelinus sp. IW2-2015 | reverse complement strand
TCACCTTCCAACAGGACAACGGCCCTAAGCACACAGCCAAGACACTGCAGGAGTGGCTTTGGGAAAAGTGTCTGAATGTCCTTGAGTGGCCCAGCCAGAGCCCGGACTTGAACCCGATCGAACGTCTCTGGAGAGACCAGAAAATAGCTGTGCAGCAACACACTCCKTCCAACCGGACAGAGCTTCAGTTTCTGCAAAGAAAAATGGGAGAAACTCCCCAAATACAGGTGGGCCAAGTTTGTAGCGTCATACCCAACAAGACTCAAGGCTGTAATRGCTGCCAAAGTATTGGTATTAGTATAAAAATAGGAGAAAGATTGTTCAAACAACTCTTCTCRCTGTGTTGGATTTTGGTGATATTGTTTACATGCATGCGGCAACCTCTGTTTTAAAACCCTTGGACGCAGTCTACCATTCAGCAATACGTTTTATCAAAGGGGACAATTTTAGGACTTTAGGATCATTGTGGTTTGTACAAAAATGTGGGATGGACCTCTCTGTCTATAAGAAGAAAGCAGCATTCTTTTTTATTTATTTACAAAGCAATCTTAAAGAAACTCCCTCTATATGTAACATCATTAATTAAGATAAAAATCCTAAATTACCAAACCCGTTTCTCAGGAATGGATAACACTAGAGATCCCTTCAGTCTCCACAGATTTGGGAAAAATCTGCYTTTWGTTTTTTTGCCCCTAATTTGWGGAACAATCTACAGAGTTGACTGCAGTTAGATGTGCTGGTGTCACTCAGGAAGTTAACATTATTGATTGAGGACCTCTATGTAGTTGAATGTGATTGTTTTTATTAAATGTGAAAACATATATGTTTTGTTGAATTGTATTGTATTGTTTTATATACATGTGTATGTTTTTTTAACATTTAGTTTTTATTGTAATGTGTACAGGGCCCTCTGAAAAATAGATTTTMAATCCCTGTTTAAATAAAGGTTAAATAAAAAAAAAGATGCTTCAACAAAGAACTGAGTAAAGGGTCTGAATACTTATGTTAATGTGATATTTCAGTTTAAATTTGTTTCTAAATTAGCAAAAATGTTAAAAAAAAACAAAAATTTTTGCTTTGTCATTATGGGGTATTGTGTGTAGATTGATGAGGGGGGAAAAAACAATTTAATCCATTTTAGAATAAGGCTGTAATGTAACAAAATGTGGAAAAAGTCAAGGGGCCTGAATACTTTCCAAATGCACTGTGGTGGAAATCAGACAATTATCAAAACCCCTGCACCGTCTGTTATTCTGGATGCTTTTTAGCACTTAGCCTATTTTCTTTTTCTTCATGCCGACAATACTTTGTCCTGATCTCTCTCTCTCTCTCCTCTCACTTTCTCCTCTCTCTCTTCCTCTTCTCTCATTTTCTCTCTCTCTCTTTCTCTCTCTCTCGCTCCATCCATCCCTCCCTCCTTCATACTTCTAATTGCTTTATATTCTTCAGTGCATTTCTTCGTCGAGGAAGGCAAAACGAAGCAACAAATCAATTGGCTCAGCGATCCTTCGACCTGTGTGACTGTTTTTAATACTGTACTCGAAAGGGGTATTTCCGTCTCACCCCAGTATTTGTTATGATAATGCTGTAGAGCGGACCTGAAAAAGAGATTGCTCAGCAATTTTCCCTTAGATGCTGTTCACATGTTTTATGGGGAGCCTTATGAAAAGATAGATATTGCAGTCCTGTATCACGTATTTATATACGTGTCGACACCCATGAAGGAGAGAACGGCATGCGTTCTAAGCTAATGTTTCAAATGTATACAGTAGCTTAGACTGCATGCCTTCTTCCCCATAAAACGTGTGAATAGAGTAAAAGAGAAATTTGCTGAGCAAGCTCTTTTTCAGGTCCACTCCACAGGKGCATTAACATAACATATACTGTGGTGAGAAGGAATTACACCTCATATCATCCATAAAGGGTGATATTAAACATCTGTTCCTTTGTTCAATGTGGCAATTTTTTTTGTCACTCTTTGTTTAGCATGACATTAGTTTATTAATAATGCCGACAGAGAGGGTTGCCGTGCTTCTAGCTCTTAGGAAACTTTGCAGTATTTCGTTTTTTAATGTATTATTTCTTACATTATTAGCCCAGAAAATGTTTTGTATTACATACAGTCGGGAAGAACTATTGGATATCAGAGCAGCGGTAACTCACCAGCATCCTTTGTTCGGATCCTTTGTTCGCACCCCCCAGAGCAATTGAACTGATTCCAGAGGCCAACCCAAAACTCCGCCGGCAGAGGAGAGGTACTCAGAGTGGTCTTCTAGTCCAACTTAGGAGGCGCACAAACCACCCACCGCTTCCAAGTATATTACTCGCTAATGTTCAGTRTCTGGATATTATAGCTGACGAGCTCAGGGTGYGGATTTCTTTCCAGAGAAACATCAGGGATTGTAGCATACTTTCATGGAAACATGGCTCTGTCGGGATATACTGTCTGAGTCCGTCCAGCCAGTTGGGTTGTCAGTTCATCGCYCAGACAGGAATGAATATCTCTCTGGGAAGAAGAAAGGCAGGGGTGTAAGTCCTTTTGTTCACCCGACCTAGAATACCTCACAATCAAATACTGACCATATTATCTCCCAAGAGAATTCTCTTCGGTTATAGTCACAGCCGTGTATATCCCCCCACAAGCTGATACCACGACAGCCCTCAGAGAACTTGACTGGATTTTGTGCAAACTGGAAACCCCATATCCTGTGGCCGCATTTATTGTAGCTGGGGATTTTAACAAAGTAAATTTGATAAAAAGGATSCTGAAGTTCTATCACCACATTGACTGTAGTACTCGCGCTGCCAAAACACTCGACCTCTGCTACTCCAACTTCCGGGATGCCTATAAGACCCTCCCCCACCCTCCTTTCGGCAAATCTGATCACAACTCCAATTTGCGCCTCCCTTCCTATAGGCAGAAACTCAAACAGGAAGTACCCGTGCTAAGGACTATTCAACACTGGTCTGACCAATCTGAATCCACGCTTCTAGATTGTTTTGATCACACAGACTGGGATAAGTTCCGGCTAGCCTCCGAGAACAATATTGACGAATACACTGATAGGGTGACTGAGTTCATCAGGAAGTGTATTGGAGATTTTGTACCCACTGTGACTATTTAAACCTACCCTAACCAGAAACCGTGGATAGATGGCAGCATTCGCGCAAAACTGAACGTGTGAACCATTGCATTTATCCATTGGAAGGTGACTTGGGAATATGGTTGAAAACAAACAGTGTACTGTAGTTATTCCCTCCGTAAGGCAATCAAACAAGTAAAACGTCAGTACAGAGACAAAGTGGAGTCGCAATTAAACGGCTCAGACACGAGGGGGTGGGGTCTGTTGGGTTGGTGGGTCTGTCCCATTGTGGTGTTGTGGTCCGGGTCTGCGGTGGGTTGTGCTGCTGGTTTGTCTGAGGGAGTGTCCTTCAGTGCCATGTGTGTCTCTTTAACTTCTTCTGTGAAACTCTCCTACCGTTGTTGGACTCAAGAGATTTCACACATCCAACTTCACACTTCAGTGCTAGTTGAAGGTGCCGCCAGGTCTGTTCTGTCCTAGCAGCTTGGTACCTTAGTATACTTATTTACTTAGCTTAATCTAACAAAATTACCTGAATGGACTATTACTACCAAGGACTATCAAGAAAAAACAAACCAAAACCTGCAGAAAAAACACAGCGGAACRTGAAAATACCATCCYACACAAAACTGAGTGAGTAATATTCAGTCTGAAGCTACTTCTGAAGCCCKAAAAWAAKAYACAATGGACTGTACAGTATTTCCAGGTTCTGCTGTGTTTCCTCTACAAGTTTTGGTTTGTTAGAAAGTTTTTCTTGATAGTCCTGTATTAACTAGTCTTTTTCAGTATTTGTCAAAATCAAGGTTTTAGGTATGGAATTTTTATTTTCTGCTGTCTGTGTCTGTCTGTCTGTCGTCTGTCTGTCTGTCTGTCTGTCTGTCTGTCTGCTGTCTGTCTGTTTCTGTCTGTCTGTCTGTCTGTCTCTGTCTGTCCTGTCTTTCTCTCTTTCCTCCTCTTTCTCTCTTTTTCTTTCTCTCTTTCTCTCTCCATCGGTTCTCTCTCTCTCGGTCTCGGGTCTTCTCTCGGTCTCTGGATCCTCTTCGGTTCGTGTCATCGTCTCCTCATCTCCTAGGTCGTCTCTCTCTGGTCTCTGTCTCTCTCTGGTCTCTGTCTCTCTCTCGGTCTCTCGTCTCTCTCTGTCTCTCTCCGTCTACTTCTCTTCCTCCTCTCTCTCCTCTCTCTCTCCCTCTCTCTCTCTCCTCTCTCAATTTCAATTCAATTCAATGGCTTTATTGGCATTGGAAACATGTGTTAACATTGCCAAAGCAGTGAGGTAGATAATACACAAAGTGAAATAAACAATACAAATTAACAGTAAACATTACACATACAGAAGTTTCAAAACAAAAAGACATTACAAATGTCATATTATATATATTACAGTGTTGTACAATGTACAAATGGTTAAAGCACCAAGTTAAAATAAATAACATAAATATGGGTTGTATTTACAATGGTGTTTGTTCTTCACTGGTTGCCCTTTTCTTGTGCAACAGGTCACAAATCTTGCTGCTGTGATGGCACACACTGTGGAATTTCACCCAGTAGATATGGGAGTTTATCAAAATTGGATTGTTTCAAATTTTGTGGATCTGTTGTAATCTGAGGGAAATATGTCTCTCTAATATGGTCATACATTGGGCAGGAGGTTAGGAAGTGCAGCTCAGTTTCCACCTCATTTGTGGGCAGTGAGCACATAGCCTGTCTTCTCTTGAGAGCCATGTCTCTCTCTCTGTCCTTTCTCCTCTCTCTGCTCTGTGCTCTGTCTCTCTTCTGTCTCTCTCTCCTCTCTCTCTCTGTCTCTCTCTCATCTTTCTCATCTCTCTCTCCTCTCTCTCTCTCTCTCTCTCCTCTCTCTCTCTCTCTCCTCTTTTTCTCTCTCCCTCTCAATTCAATTAAATTCAAGGGGCTTTATTGGCATAGGAAAACATATTTTAACATTAGCCAAAGCAAGTGAGAGTAGATAATATACAAAAGTGAAATAAACAATACAAATTAACAGTAAACATTACACATACAGAAGTTTCAAAAGAATAAAGACATTACAAATGTCACATTATGTATATATACAGTGTTGTAACGATGTACAAATGGTTAATGTACAAAAGGGAAAATAAATAAGCATAAATATGCGTTGTATTTACAATGGTGTTTGTTCTTCACTGGTTGACCTTTTCTTGTGGCAACAGGTCACAAATCTTGCTGCGGTGATGGCACACTGTGGTATTTCACCCWGTAGATATGGGAGTTTATCAAAATCGGGTTTGTTTTCAAATTCTTTGTGGATCTGTGTAATCTGAGGGAAATATGTGTCTCTAATATGGTCATACATTGGGCAGGAGGTTAGGAAGTGCAGCTCAGTTTCCACCTCATTTTGTGGGCAGTGTGCACATAGCCTGTATTCTCTTGAGAGCCATGTCTGCCTACGGCGGCCTTTCTCAATAGTAAGGCTATGCTCACTGAGTATGTGCATAGTCAAAGCTTTCCTTAAGTTTGGGTCAGTCACAGTGGTCAGGTATTCTGCCACTGTATACTCTCTGTTTAGGGCCAAATAGCAGTCTAGWTTGTTCAGTTTTTTTGTTAATTCTTTCCAATGTGTCAAGTAATTCTCTTTTTGTTTTCTCATGATTTGGTTGGGTCTAATTGTGTTGCTGTCCTGGGGCTCTGTGGGGTGTGTTTGTGTTTGTGAACAGAGCCCCAGGACCAACTTGCTTAGGGGACTCTTCTCCAGGTTCATCTCTCTGTAGGTGATGGCTTTTTTTATGGAAGGGTTGGGAATCGCTTCCTTTTAGGTGGTTGTAGAATTTGTTTTCTGGATTTTGATAATTAGCGGGTATCGGCCTAATTCTGCTCTGCATGCATTATTTGGTGTTCTACATTGTACACAGAGGATATTTTTGCAGAATTCTGCATGCAGTCTCAATTTGGTGTTTGTCCCATTTTGTGAATTCTTGGTTGGTGAGCGGACKCCAGACCWCACAACCATAYAG
Source organism: Salvelinus sp. IW2-2015 (assembly GCF_002910315.2). Classification (NCBI taxonomy): domain Eukaryota; kingdom Metazoa; phylum Chordata; class Actinopteri; order Salmoniformes; family Salmonidae; genus Salvelinus; species Salvelinus sp. IW2-2015. Next base: position 523,686 of record NW_019942576.1, on the reverse strand, counting down.
GGCAATGGGTTCTATAACTGATTCAAGTATTTTTTGCCAGATTCTAATTGGTATGTTGAATTTTATGTTCCTTTTGATGGCATAGAATGCCCTTCTTGCCTTGTCTCTCAGATRGTTCACAGCTTTGTGGAAGTTACCTGTGGCGCTGATGTTTTGGCCAAGGTATGTATAGTTTTTCGTCTGCTCTAGGGCAACGGTGTCTAGAWGAAATTTGAATTTGTGGTCCTGGTGACTGGACCTTTTTTGGAACACCATTATTTTGGTCTTACTGAGATTTACTGTCAGGGCCCAGGTCTGGCAGAATCTGTGCAGAATATCTAGTTGCTGCTGTAGGCCCTCCTTGGTTGGTGACAGAAGCACCAGATCATCAGCAAACAGTAGACTTTTGACTTCAGATTCTAGTAGGGTGAGGCCGGGTGCTGCAGACTTTTCTAGTGCCCGCGCCAATTCGTTGATATATATGTTGAAGAGGGTGGGGCTTTAGCTGCATCCCTGTCTCACCCCTCTCTCTCTCTCTTTCTCTTTCTTTGTGTCTCTCTCTCTGTCTCTCTCTCTGTCTCTGTAAACTCAACATGCAGGTCAAACATGAACATTTATTTACTGTTGCAGTAGCAAAACCTCTCTAATAAACGTCTCATCAGTGGTGTCTCCAGTTCCAGGAACTCGAGTGCTGGCCACCGCAGGTTAGTGTGTGTTGTTAACCTCTGGTCTATATGTTTTTATAAACCCTCTTTTAGGCTTTTTCTTTGCCCTACAAAATAGCTTATTTATATCACCTGTTTTTGAAAGGCACCAACTCGCTTGTTACGGCAACACGCAACACACACACGACACCACCCAGCACACCACACACACACACATCACACACACACACACACACACACACAACACACACACCACACACACACACACAACACACACACACACCACACACACGACACACACACACACACACACACACACACACACACACACACACACACACACACACACACACACACACACACACTCACTCTCCTTCAGTAGCTGACAACAGTATGTGTGCTGTCCTCAGGTCGCGTCGTGAAGCTAATTCCAACTGACTGCTGTATTTCCTGCAGGGCCACACAGCTGTGTTTGGGGCCTTGTGATTCGCTATAAATGTACGCCGACCCCGGCTGACCTCTCTCTCCATACATTAGACCCTGTGTGTGTTCCATTGGTCCATTTGGTGTTCTCAACCCCTCAAGTGAAACCCTTGGCTACAGTCCTTTCACTCTCTTCTTCTTGTTGGGCTGTTGTGGGCTCAGATTCCATGATAGTGATATGATGCAGTACTGGAAGTGGAGCCACTAGAATGCGTTGTCAAGAGCCTGCGGAACAGGGATCGGTTATCTGTTCATCTTTTCTCTGTCTTGTTCGTGTTACTTGTTAGTAGACTCAGTGGGCCCCCTCGTGGTCAATAAAGCCAGCCTATTAGATTTACGCGTGCACTCCCGCAATTTATGGGGGGGGATGCTACAGATGTTTCCTTTGCCATGTTAATTATATATTTTATTACAAAACATAATYTTACATTGCTCCACGCCTTACCAAGGTTTATCCCGGCGAGTAGCGAAGGTAAAGAAATTAGAGCGTTGCAAAAGCGTGTGCGTTAAACACTCTAAATGAGTCCAGATTGAATCAGATCGYCCTCAAACAGGAAATGATAAGCCATGAGGAAACGATATGCTAATTTGTTCCTTTGTTTAGTTTGTTGTTCGTGTGAAACTACGGAAAATTATAGCCTTCTATCCTCTCTGCAATGTTGAGAGATCTCAAATAAGCCCCCAGCAACCTATGTCGATACAGACACAATGCATACAGTGTAGACTATATAGAATTGAGTTCAGGTACTGTATGTATCTTTAGACATGGCATTCAATATTGCAGACAGTGACTCACTCATACAATGTAACATTTCCAGAAACGAACATTTCCAATAACATGCGGTCCCATTTCTCCTCTCTCTCCATACCCAGGTGCTATCTGACATCTTCAATGCGCCTGTGAACACCATTGACGTGGCCAACTCTGCCTGGCTAGGCTGTCATGGTGAGTAAGACTTACGATGTAAATCGTATGCAGCAGGGATTCTCCAACGCTGGCTCTGGCGGGCTGCAATACTTGGTGGGCAGGCTTTTGTTCCTGCCCAGCACCAATACTCCGGTTTTAAATCATCAAATAATCTTGGTCTTCGGTCTGAACTATAATAGCGGCTTCAGGCGGTGTTACTGCACGGCTAGAACAAAACCCTGCACGCCCAGTAGCTCTCCAGAGCCYGAGACCCATGCTATAGGAACCCTTGATACATGTACAGAGTGACTCATGCTGTAATTCAGTTTAATTGACTCCTTACCCTGTTTCTGTGGTACAGTAGCATGTTTTGTGTTCAGCAGATAACTTATCCGTCTGATGTTAGAGTTTAGAGGACATCCATGTTGGATATATTTATGCTCTTTTTGCCATTAAAAGGATGTCCCGTTATTCACTTCCATTTACATATTGAAGCCTACTACATTAAGAGAAATTAAAACATTCTCATCAGTGAATTCTCTTGAACTTTGACACTTCAAAGGCTTAAGCCAGCATGGAACCGGTCGACGGAAAAGATCAAGTGATTTATCATTATATGAGAAGAGTTTTTGCAGTATCAAATAACCTGAATAAGTCTTTGCTTCAAGTGTAAAGGAAATTATTTTAGGCATTTCAAACACTAGACWAGGCCATATCAAAGAATTTGCATTCAGTACGCAGTAACACTAAGACAAATGTGCACATTTCTTTGAATATTGATATTCTGTTTGTGTAGCGGACATGCTTTGTCAAAATCAGGTGATTAGTCTTGTTCATGGGGATTTTGAAACATAGATATACATCTGTCATCATGAAGGTTGATCAACATGACAAAAGATGGCTGCTTTATTTTCTATTGGCTTTCAAAGGTCCATTATCATCATGATGAAATGGTTTCTGTGAGTATTTCACCCCAAACATAGTCCCAAACATAGTGTCACGGTTGTCCTAATAACGGGACCAAGGCGCAGCGGATGTTGAGTTCCACATATTTATTGCAAAGTGAAACTTAAAGAAAAAACAATAGATCAATAAACGAACAACTAAACGTGACTACGTGGTGCACAAACACAAAACAATATCCCACAAACACAGGTGGGAGAAATATCTACTTAAATATGATCCCCAATTAGAGACAACGATTACCAGCTGCCTCTAATTGGGAATCATACAAAACACCAACATAGAACATTTTAACTAGAACACAACATAGAAATTATAAACTAGAATACCCCCTAGTCACGCCCTGACCTACTACACCATAGAGAAASAAGGGCTCTCTATGGTCAGGGCGTGACACATAGACTGTACAGTATGTAGAGTAGCAGACCTGGGTTCAAATAGTATTTGTTGTTTCAAATACTATAGCTGCGCTTGATTGAGCCTGCCTGAGGACAGTGTAAGAATCCCAAAAGTGCAAACCCTGCCCATCTGCCACCCCAGGCAGGCTAAATCAACGTAGTTTAAAGACAACAAATTCTATTTTAATCCATGTCTGAATCATCGGATGTGTAGTAGGAAAGAGAAAGGACAGTCAATACACTAAGTAATCCTTGGTCAGTTGGTCACAGCATTTAAATGTCAGCGAGAGGAATTTAATATGTCTTAGCATTTAATCAATGGTATCGAATCAATGGCTTTTTAGAGGTCAGCATTCTTAAATTAGGCRTTAATTAAAATGGTATTATGCATATTTGTTTTGTGGCCTCAACATAAACCAGTGTTTTCCCCATTTCCATAAACACTGCTTATGCGCCTAGCTTTGAGCATATTTTAATGGAAGTCAAAACTCGCGAGTGGAATGCATCCTCTCAGTTGTTTTCCCTTCAATTTTCTTTGCATGTGTGTGTGTGTGTGTTTTTCTCAGAAGGTTCATAAACAATCATGTGTTCATGTAGATGGAATGATTGTGATGATTGTGGACTACAGGACTACAGGAAAAGGAAGATGGAGCATGCCACCATTCTCATCGACGGGGCTGTAGTGGAGCAGGTTGAGAGCTTCAAGTTCCTTGGTTTCCACATCAACAACAAACTAGAATGGTCCAAACACACCAAGACAGTCGTGAAGAGGGCACGACAAATCCTATTCCCCCTCAGGAAACTAAAAAGATTTGGCATGGGTCCTCAGATCCTCAAAAGGTTCTACAGCTGCAACATCAAGAGCATCCTGACTGCTCGGCCTCTGACCGCAAGGCACTACAGAGGGTAGTACGTATGGCCCAGTACATCACTGGGGCTAAGCTGCCTGCCATCCAGGACCTCTACACCAGACGGTGTCAGAGGAAGGCCCTAAAAATTGTAGAAAGTCCCCAGCCACCTCAGTCATCGACTGTTCTCTCTACTACCGCATGGCAAGCGGTACCGGAGTGCCAAGTCTGGGACAAAAACGTTTCTCAACAGTTTTTACCCCCAAGCCATAAGACTCCTGAACAGGTAATCAAATGGCTACCCAGACTATTTGCATTGTGTGCCACCCCCCCAACCCCTCTTTTACACTGCTGCTACTCTCTGTTTATCATATATGCATAGTCATTTTAACTATACAATCATGTACATACTCCCTCAATTAGCCCGACTAACTGGTGCCCCCGCACGTTGGCTACCCGGGTATCTCATTGTGTCCGCCACCCCACAATCCCGCCAACCCCTCTTTTTACGCTGCTGCTACTCTCTGTTTATCATACATGCATAGTCACTTTAACCATATCTACATGTGCATGCTACCTCAATCAGCCCGACTTACCGGTGCCTGTATATATCCTTGCTACTGTTATTTTTCACTGTCTTTTTACTGTTGTCTTTATTTCTTTACTTACCTATTGTTCACCTAAAACCTTTTTTTGAGAAATTGCACTGTTGGTTAGAGCCTGTAAGTAAGCATTTCACTGTAAGGTCTACACCTGTTGTATTCGGCGCACGTGACAAATAAACTTTGATTTGATAGTCTTGCCTGAACTCTTGACCCTTTCGCTGCACCTGTTCTTGATGCTGCGAGACTGACACTCAACATACACCCATGCTCATTCTGCATAATGCTACCCTCAGTGGTGTGTGTGTGTGTGTGTTGTGTGTGTGCATGTTTGTGTGAGTGGTGTGTGTGTAACAGTATAACTTTAGTACGTCCCCTCGCCCGACCTCGGGCGCGAACCAGGGACCTCTGCACACATCAACAACAGTCACCACGAAGCGTCGTTACCCATCGCTCCACAAAAGCCGCGGCCCTTGCAGAGCAAGGGGAAACACTACTTCTAGTTTCAGAGCAATGACGTAACTGATTGAAACGCTATTAGGCGTACCCATTTCAACATCCGTTACACTCACCCCCCTTTCAACCTCCTCCTTTTCCGCAGCAACCAGTGACCGGGTCAACAGCATCAATGTAACAGTATAACTTTAAACCGTCCCCTCGCCCTGACGCGAACCAGGGACCCTCTGCAACATCAACAACAGTCACCACGAAGCATCGTTACCCATCGCTCCACAAAGCCGCGGCCCTTGCAGAGGGGAAACACTACTTCTAGGTTTCAGAGCAAGTGACGTAACTGACGCTATTAGCGCGTACCGCTAACTAGCTATGCCATTTCACATCCGTTACATGTGTGCATGTGTGTGTGTGCGTGTGCATGTGTGTGTGTGTGTGTGTGTGTGAGTGTATGTGCATGTGTGTATGTGCGCATGTGTGTGTGTTTGTGTGCATGTTTGTTGAGTGTGTGCATGTGTGTGTTGTGTGTGTGTTGCGCGTGTTGTGTGTGTGTGTTGTGCATGTTTGTGTTGAGTGTGTGTGCGCATGTTTGTGTGAGTGTGTGTGCGTTGTGTTGTGTGCATGTGTTTGTGTGAGTGTGTGTGCATGTGGTTGTGCGTGTGCGCGTATTTGTGTGTGTGCATGTTTATGGTGTGTCTGTTGTGTGTGTTTGTGTGCATGTGTGTGCGTATTTGTGGGTGTGTGCGTACATGGGTATGTGTGCGTATCTGTGTTATACTGTATGTGTACTGGAGGTAGGCTGAGCTGGTTAAGATGGAGATTGTGACTTTTCAACTGTCCATTATAGTTGGCCTACTATGCATGCTACCCACACAGTTCATCTTGTCCTGATTTCTTCCCAGCCATGCATAGAAATAGAGATAACAGTGTTGAGACATACAATATCTCCGTATCAACATTTAGTCCCTAAGAGCTAATAGGCTATGATGAAACAGTCCATGTCTGTGGTCGATAAAAACACACTATTCCCTGTTAGCACTGCTGTTGAAAAGTAGTCTATTCTTCTAACAGCATTGTATAGTACAAGAGTTTCCAACTCTGGTCTTGAAGAGAGTGTACAAGCTTGTGTTCCAGCCAAGAAGTAACACATCAGACCACAAGTAGTTGATTTGAAACTGGTGTGCTAGTGCACAGTTGGAACAAAAGCCTGCATAACCAACACCCAGTAGTTCTCCAGGACCAGAGTTGGAAAATAAAAGTATAATATTATTGTGACTAGTGCCTTTCATTTCTAAAGACTTCCACAAGTAGAAATAGTAGTCTCTGTGTCCTGACGTTATCTCATCTTACCTCTGAGCCGTGCAGAAAGTAGGCCAGTCAGCCAGTCATCTAGTGCAGGGTTTCTCCTTCTCGGTCCTGGGGTCCCCCATGGGTGCACGTTCTGTTCTTGCCCTAGCACTACACAGCTGATTCAAATAATCAAAGCTTGATGATGAGTTGGTTATTTGAATCGGCTGTGTAGTGCTAGGGCAAAAACAGAACGTGCACCCAGGAGGGGCCCCAGAACCGAGTTTGAGAAACCCTGATCTAGTGAAATGGAAGGACCAGCCTTCCAGGAGGGAAGGTAAATGTACTGATGCACAGACGTAGGGCAATTACCACCTCGGTGCTCAAAGGCGTAGCCCTCGCAAAATACAAACAATGTTCCTCACTGAAGACTTGAGATGCTCCTCATTCAGAATACCGATATAAAGGTTTGAATGAAGGAGGAATGAATAATACTTATGAGTACTCAGAGGCATCTGTAAACAGTATAATGAAGCCAGAGCGATGTACGGCATGTGTTGATTAATCAGGCCTTTGTGCACTCTACTGACCCAAGGTCGGACACCCCCGTCATCTGTCCCAAATCATCATCTACGGCATAGATCTTGTCATATAATCCCATAAAAGAAGACCTGACAGAGATGATGTTGACGGAAGACTCATGCTCTTTACTAGTCTGTTATATAAGAATGAAGAATGACAGTGTCCCACGAAACTGAC
>NW_019942576.1:506172-512080 GCF_002910315.2 Salvelinus sp. IW2-2015 | reverse complement strand
CGTATTTCAACATTAGCCCTAAGATCAATTAGGCTATGATGAAAATAGCCATGTCTGTGGTCGATAAAACACACTATTCCCTGTTGCACTGCTGTTGAAAAGTAGTCTATTCTTCTAACAGCATTGTATAGTACAAGAGTTTCCAACTCTGGTCTTAAGAGAGAGTGTACCAGGCTTGTGTTCCACTAGAAGTACACATCAGACCACAAGTAGTTGATTGAAACTGTGTCGTAGTGCACAGTTGAACAAAAGCCTGCATAACCAACACCCATAGTTCTCCAGGACCAGAGTTGGAAAATAAAAGTATAAATATTATTGTGACTAGTGCCTCATTTCTAAAGACCTTCCACAATGTGAAATAGTAGTCTCTGTGTCTGACGTTATCTCATTCTTACCTCTGAGCCGTGCAGAAAGTAGGCCAGTTCAGCCAGTCATCTAGTGCAGGGTTTTCCTTCTCGGTCCTGGGGTCCCCATGTGTGCACGTTCTGTTCTTGCCTAGCACTACACAGCTGATTCAAATAATCAAAAGCTTGATGATGAGTTGGTTATTGAATCGCTGTGTAGTGCTAGGGCAAAAAACAGAACGTGCACCCAGGAGGGGCCCCAGAACCCGAGTTTGAGAAACCCTGATCTAGTGAAATGGAAGGACCAGCCTTCCAGGAGGGAAGGTAAATGTACTGATGCCACAGCGTAGGGCAATTACCACACTGCTCAAAGGCGTAGCTCGCCAAAATACAAACAATGTTCCTCACTGAAGACTTGAATCTCCTCATTAGCAATACCGAATATAAAGGTTATGAATGAAGGAGGAATGAATATMACTTATGAGTAGCTCAGAGGCATCTGTAAACAGTATAATGAAGCCAGAGCGATGTACGGCATGTGTTTGATTAATCAGGCCTTTTGCTTCACCATCAGTCTAATCATACGGCATTAGATCTTGTCATAAGATGCCCATAAAAAGAAGGCCTGCAGAGATGATGTTGACGAGAGCTCATCTCTTTACACTGTTAATTAAAGAATGAAGAATGAAGTGTCAACGCTTCCTGCCCAACCTCGCATCCACCAAGCCCTGCTCAACGCCATATAAGGTCTGGGGGGGGACAGAGAGAGCCCCTGTTCTAGTTCCTGTGTGAAAGTCCATTTTCATTACATGTAGTGCTCAACCTTAATAGCTTGTCATTGTTTATTATATTCCAGAGGCGATGGGGGGGGAGAGTATCTGAATCTGGGAGAGTGGTTTGGCCGAGCACAAGGGGGGATAATGCACTCCTCCAGTGTAATTTGGTCATTTATTATTAATATTTCCGTCATGTTTGGGGGCGACAGGGGAGACGGTTCCTGTTTGTCATTGACAGGCCGGGTATTTTGGGCTCATCCATTGTAAGATCTCGTCAGGGCCTGGTTCTTAGACACAAACCAATAAATACGTCTCCAAAACTTAGCACGGATGGNGGGCAAAAACAGAACGTGCACCCAGGAGGGGCCCCAGAACCGAGTTTGAGAAACCCTGATCTAGTGAAATGGAAGGACCAGCCTTCCAGGAGGGAGAGAAGGCCGATAGACTCTCAGGTGATACCTAATAATGTTTCAACCACACTTTGGTGGGTTCAAATTGTATGAGTTTTCACCCCACAATACTTTAAGCATTTGATTGTGTCTGCCTAGAGCAGCTTTTCACAAAGTATGGGTCGCGTCACAAAGTATGGGTCGCGTCACAAAGTATGGGTCGCGTCACAAAGTATGGGTCGCGTCACAAAGTATGGGTCGCGTCACAAAGTTGGTAGCGGACATGTTAATGGTGGGTTGCAACATGTCAGAGTAAAAATAACAACATATTTCAGTGACTGACATAGTAGAAAAATTCTACTAGAATACACAAGGTCCAATTTCTAAATTTGGTTGTGCATCAACAGTTTTTCTACTATGTCAGTCACTGAAAGTCACTCAATTAGCCATGTCAGCTAACAGTTTTTGATTGGTAGTTAGTTTAGCCAGCTATCTAAACTTGTAGTAATCATGGCCGAATACCGAACGGGCAATCAGGGCACATGCCCAGGGGCCCTGACCTCCATTGATTTTGTTAGTCATTCTCACTCCGATATCATATTAACATGGCATATGTCATTACAAAATGTTGAGAATTGCATTAAGTTTGTTCGAAAATTGCTAAATGTTCTCTCCGCCCCATGGCAAAATGTGCATTATTGCAGATGCTTCAAAACAGCAACATTTTCTTTACGCCCAATGGCAAAATGTGTAGAATTGCAGGAAGTGTACTTTAAAATGTTATTTTTTCCCTTCACCATCAAAGAGGGGGGGGGATCACTAAAATGTTTTGGCCATGAGGTGGGGGTGGCCCCCTGGAAAACACTGAATTTCTCATTTGGGTCTCAGGCTGGAAAAGTTTAAGAACCCCTTGCCTAGAGTGTCTGATGGGCGAGGCTTGCACTTATCAGACCATTCCATTGGTTTGATCGTGCCAGGCAAGCTTAATTGAAATAAAGCAAATGCCATCTGAACCCAAGTGTGGTTTAAATGTACTGATGCCACAGCGTAGGGCAATTACCACACTGCTCAAAGGCGTAGCTCGCCAAAATACAAACAATGCTCCTCACTGAAGACTTGAATCTCTCTCATTAGCCATACCGATATAAAGGTTATGAATGAAGGAGGAATGAATATTACTTATGAGTAGCTCAGAGGCATCTGTAAACAGTATAATGAAGCCAGAGCGATGTACGGCATGTGTTTGATTATCAGGCCTTTTGCTTCACCATCAGTCTAATCATACGGCATTAGATCTTGTCATAAGATGCCCATAAAAAGAAGGCCTGCAGAGATGATGTTGACGGAGCTCATCTCTTTACACTGTTAATTAAAGAATGAAGAATGAAGTTCAACGCTTCCTGCCCAACCTCGCATCACAAGCCCTGCTCAACGCCATTAAGGTCTGGGGGGACAGAGAGAGCCCTGTTCTAGTTCCTGTGTGAAGGTCCATTTTCATTACATGTAGTGCTCAACCTTAATAGCTTGTCATTGTTTATTATATTCCAGAGGCGATGGGGGGGAGAGTATCTGAATCTGGGAGAGTGGTTTGGCCGAGCACAAGGGGGATAATGCACTCCTCCAGTGTAATTTGGTCATTTATTATTAATATTTCCGTCATGTTTGGGGCGACAGGGGAGACGGTTCCTGTTTGTCATTGACAGGCCGGCGTATTTTGGGCTCATCCATTGTAAGATCTCGTCAGGGCCTGGTTCTTAGACAAACCAATAAATACGTTCTCAAAACTTAGCAGGATGGTACCTGACTTAATTCACGAAGAATGAAGTGTCAACGCTTCCTGCCCAACCTCGCATCCACCAAGCCCTGCGCAATGCCATATAAGGTTGGGGGGGGGGGGGGGGGCAGAGGAGAGACCCTGTTCTAGTTCCTATATGACGATGAACAAAGTCCATTTTCAGGGCTTTGCTAAGACCAAATGCCTCCTCATTTTTGGATGGTTGAAATTAATCTCTATGTCACGCACACTGCGCACACATGAGACACCAGACAAAAGGAAGCGGGAAAAGGAAATGTTCTATGCCGTGTGTTGGCTTGAGTCAAATGTTGGATGTTATGCCATAGTTTCTCAGCCATGGCTCACTAGGTACAGCTAAGTCAATACATGGATTTTTGATTACCAGCCTATGAGTGAAATGGGTTTAGCACTTAAGCACTGCAGACCTTCATAATTCTTGTATAAACATCATGTGACTCTCAACATAAATATTGACTTTCCGAAGCATTCGCCCCAATTTGAATTGAGCCACTTAGCCATGTTGAATCATGTAAACTAACGGATATAGAATAATGATACAGGGCCTTCAGAAAGTATTCATAAACCTTGACTTAATGCACATTTTGTTGTGTTACAGCCTGAATTCAAAATGGATTCAATAGATACACACAATACCCCATAATGACAGTGAAAACATGTTTTTGTAAATGTATGCTAATTTATTGAAAATGAAATACACAAATATCTAATTTACATAAGTATTCACACCCCTGAGTCAATACATGTTAGAATCATCTTTAAGAGCTTTGCACACCTGGATTGTACAATATTTAAGTCAAAACTGTAAATAGGGGCTCCTGAGTGGCGCAGCGGTCTAAGGCACTGAATATCAGTGCAAGAGGCGTAACTACAGACACCCTGGTTCGAATTCAGGCTGTATCACATCCGGCTGTGATTGGGAGTTCCATACGGCYGCGCACAATTGGCCTAGCATTGTCCGGGTTTGGCCGGGAGAGGCCATCATTGTAAATAAGAATTTGTTCTTAACTGACTTGCCTGATTAAATTAAACATTTACAACTGGGCCACTCAGGAACATTCAATGTCGTCTTGGTAAGCAACTCCAGTTTATATATTGCCTTGTGTTTTAAGTTATTGTCCTGCTGAAAGTTAAATTTTTCTCCCAGTGTCTGTTGGAAAGCAGACTGAACTACGTTTTTCTCTAGGATTTTGCTTTGCTTAGCCGTTTCTTTAATACATTTTTTTACTCCCTAGTCCATGCTGATGACAAGCATACCCATAACATGATGTAGCCACCACCATGCTTGAAAATATGAAGAGTGGTACTCAGTGATGTGTTGTGTTTGAACCGAACATAACACTTTGTATTCAGGACATAAAGTTAATTTCTTTACCACATGTTTTGCTGTTTTACTTTAGTGCTTTATTGCAAATAGGATGCATGTTTTGGAATATTTTTTATTATATGAAGGCTTCTTTTTCACTCCGTCATTTAGGTTAGTATTGTGGAGTAACTACAATGTTGTTGATCCAACCTTAGTTTTCTCCTATCACAGCCATTGAAGTCTGTAACTGTTTTAACTGGCCTCATGGTGAAATCCCTGAGCAGTTTCCTTCCTCTCTGGCAACTGAATTAGGAAGGACGCCTGTATCTTTGTAGTGACTGGGCGCATTGATACGCCATCCAAAGTGAAATAACTTCACCATGTTCAAAGGGATATTCAATGTCTGCTTTTTTTTACCCATCTACCAATAGGTGCCCTTCTTTTGCGAGGCATTGGAAAACATCTCTGGTCTTTGTGGTTGAATCTGTGTTTGAAATTCACTGCTCGACTGAGAAACCTTACAGATAATTGTATGTTTGGGGTACGGAGATGAGGTAGTCATTCAAAACTGATGTTAACTTCTCTAGGGTAGGGGGCAGCATTTGGAATTTTGGATGAAAAGCATGCCCAAATTAAACTGCCTGCTTCTCGGGCCCAGAAGATATGATATGTCAATAACTGGTAGATTTGGATAGAAACACTCTAAAGTTACCAAAACTGTTAATAGTGTCTGTGAGTATAACAGGACTGATTTGCAGGCGAAAACCTGAGAAAAATCCATTCGGGAAGTCGTTTATTTTTGGTTTTGTAGTTTTCTATTCAATGCCATTACAGTATCCATTGACTTAGGACTCAAATTGCAGTTCCTATGCCTTCCACTAGATGTCAACAGTCTTTAGAAATTGTTTCAGGCTTGTATTCTGAAAAATTAGGAAGTAAGACAGTCTGAATGAGTGGACCCTGCCGTGTCACAGAGCTTTTTTCATGAGCGTGCCCGAGAGAGTGTCCGGTTGAAATATTATCGATTATTTAGGCTAAAACAACCCTGAGGATTGAATAAAAACATCGTTTGACCTGTTTCTAGTGAACTTTACGGATACAGGATTTTTTGTCCTGCCTGGTTTTGACTGTGTTTGAGCCTGTGGATTACTGAAGAAACGTGCAAACAAAACGGACGTTTTTGGATATAAAGATACTTTATCGACAAAAGGAACATTTATTGAGTAAATGAATGTCTGCTGAGTGCAACCATATGAAGATCATCAAAGGTAAGGGATTTA
>NW_019942576.1:488951-506100 GCF_002910315.2 Salvelinus sp. IW2-2015 | reverse complement strand
TAACTCTTCTACTTGGCTGGTTACTGTTTGTAATGATTTGTCTGCTGGGCTATGTTCTCAAATAATCGTAAGGTATGTTTTCGCCTTAAAGCATTTTTAAAATCTGACACCGTGGTTGGATTCACAAGAAGTTAATCTTTAAACCTATGTAAAATATGTTTTGTTTTCTGAATTTTTATAATGAATATTTCTGTATTTGAATTTGGCGCCCAGAAGTTTCACTGGCTGTTGAAGAGGTGGGACGCTAACGTCTCACGTACCCAAGAGAGGTTAAACAGTTTTTTAAATTGTCCATGCAACTTATTATGTGACTTGTTAAAACCTTTCAAGGATTGGACCCTTTTTTWAAAWTTTTGCCTAAAATGACATACCCAAATCTAGCTGCCTGTAGCTCAGAACCCGAAGCAAGGATATTCATATTATTGATACCATTTGAAAGGAAACATTTTGAAGTTTGTGGAAATGTTAAATTAATGTAGGAGAATATAACACATTAGATCTGGTACAAGATAATACAACAACAAAAAAGCATGTGTTTTTTGTATTTCTTGTTGTACCATCACCTATGAAATGCAAGAGAAAGGCCATGATATATTATTCCAGCCCAGGCGCAATTTAGATTTTGGCCACTAGATGGCAGCAGTATACGAGTAAAGTTTTAGACTGATCCAATGAACCATTGCAGTTCTGTTAAAACTGTTGTATCTGTCACGCCCTGACCATAGAGAGCCATTGTTTCTCTTTGGTGTAGTAGGTCAGGGCGTGACTGGGSGTGATCTAGTTTATTTATTTCTATGTGGTGTTCTAGTTTATTTTCTATGTTGGTGATTTGTATGATTCCCAATTAGAGGCAGCTGGTAATCGTTTAGGTAGCATTTTTCCCACRTGTGTTTGTGGGTTATTATTTTGTGTTTTGTGCATGTGCACCACCACGTAGTCACGTTTCGTTGTTAGTTRATTCATTTATTGTTTTGTTCTTGCTAAGTTTCACTTTGTAATAAATATGTGGAACTCAACATCCGCTCCGCCGTGGTRCGTCTCTCCACACGAACGTGACAGAATATCCCACCAACCAAGGACCAAGCAGCGTGCTACGATGGAGAAAATAAGTTGGACCTGGGAAGAAATAATGGAAGGACAGGAGATCCTTCCTTGGCAGGAGTCACAGAGGATGCAAGAAGGACAGCGACGACGCCGGGGTTCGCGGCTACAAAGAAAGCTCAAGAAACAGCCCGAAAATATTTTTTTTTGGGGGGGGACAAGGGGTGGTCGGTGGAGCCGAGGAGTGAAACAGAGCCAGTCTGGGAGAAGAGGGAGAAACTGGAGGAGAGTGAACGGAGAGAGTCAGAGACCGTCAGTGAGTGGATGGAGATATTGGAGGAGAAAGAACAGAGAGAGTTGTTGAGTTGGTGGAGGATGCACGACATTTGCCCTAAGGAGCGTGTTATCAGTTTAATGCCACCTGAGTCAGCTCTCCGTACTCGTCCTGAGGAGCATGCTATCAGTCTGGTAAAATCTGTGCCGGCTCCACGCACCAGGTCTCCAGTACGCCTTCCCAGCCCTGTACGTCCTGTGCCAGCTCTCCAAACTCGCCTTGAGGAGCGTGTCAGTGGTCCGGTACCATTTCTGCRGGCTCTACGCACCAGGTCTCCAGTGCGCCTCCCCAGTCCGGTACGTCCTGTATCAACTCCCCGCACTCTCCCTGAAGTGCGCGTCACCAATCCGGTACCACCTGTGCRGGCTCCATGCACTAGGCCTCCAGTGCGCTTCCCCAGTCCGGTACGTCCTGTGCCAGTTCCACGCACTTGCCTTGAAGTGTGTGTCACCAGTCCGGTGTCACCTGTACCGGCTCCACGCACTAGGCCTCCAGTGCGTATTTACAGTCCAGAGCTTCCAGCGACGGTTCACAGTTCAGAGCCGCCAGCGAGGGTTTCCAGTCCAGAGCTTCCGGCGACGGTATCCAGTCCAGAGCTTCCGGCGACGATCCACAGTCCGGAACCTCCTACYACGGTCCACGGTCCGGAACCTCCAGCGACGGTTGACGGTCCGGAACCTCCAGCGACGGTCAACGCTTCGGAGCTTCTAGACACGTCGTCCAGTCCCGCTCCATGGCAGGAGTCTTCCTCTGCGCCGGTGCCCAGTCCAGGCACGGTGTTCAGTCCTGTTCCATGGTCAGAGCCTTATTCTGCGCCGGTGCCCAGTCCAGGTATGGCGTCCAGTCCAGCTTCATGGCGGGAGTCTTCCTCTGCGCCGGTGCCCAGTCCAGGCACGGCGTCCAGTCCAGCTCCATGGCCGGGGCCCTCCTTTGCGCCGGTGTCCAGTCCAAACACGGCGTCCAGTCCTCCTCCATGGCGGGAGCCTTCCTCTGCGCCGGTGCCCAGTCCAGGCACGGCGTCCAGTCCAGCTCCATGGCCGGAGCCCTCCTTTGCGCCGGTGTCCAGTCCAAACACGGCGTCCAGNTCTGCGCCGGTGCCCAGTCCAGGCACGGCGTCCAGTCCAGCTCCATGGCCGGAGCCCTCCTTTGCGCCGGTGTCCAGTCCAAACACGGCGTCCAGAGTGGTCAGACGTACAGGTTCAGGGTCAGGATGGTCAAGGGTCAAAAACAAGGAGGGCGAGAAAAGAGAGGCTGGGAAAAGACAGGAGCAGACAGGACAAAACGCTGGCAAGCTTGACAAACAAGACGAACTGGCAACAGACAGACAGAGAACACAGGTGTAAATACACAGGGGATCATGGGGGCGCTGGGCGACACCTGGAGGGGGCTGGAGACAATTAACAAAGACAGGTGAAACAGATCAGGGTGTGACAAAAATACTGTATGTGACCTACGTGTTTGATCTTTTTACTGTCATAAGTGACGTATTTTTGGGAGATTGGGTTGTCAGATCTGAGATGAAAATGTGAACTTTCAGTGAAAAGATGGAAGAGATTATAGAAAATGAGTCTGGAAAGCAGAGTAGTGAGTAGTGCTGAGCWGTTAAAATCTTCAAGAGTCTAGCGACGCACCCGTGTGTAACATAATTACATAAATCTGTCAATTTGGCTAGAGATATAGTTTTGCATGGGCTGTGTCTCAATCCACTGCATTTCGCACATGTCGGCCTTTGCATCTGCGGTGGAAGGTGGCCGAGCTACAGCTTTGTGGTAGTCCAGTGGAGGCTGCTGAGGGGAGGACGGCTCGAACGGWGCGAATGGAATGGCATCAAATCATGTGTTTGATGTATTTGATACCATTCCACCMATTCTGCTCCAGCCATTACCACAAGCCCGTCCTCCCCAATTAAGYTGCCACCAACCTCCTGTGTGGTAGTCTGTTGCATTGTTCTACACAGCCTGGACCACAATGTGTTAAAACAATATCCCTGCACCCAATAACCTGGCCTCAAATGTCAAGATCATTCAGATGGAGTCAACGGATATTGAAGAGACAAGCTATTCGACTCCTGCCGAAAAGGTCAGTGGTACCGTAACGTATTAGCTACAGTGGTCTAAGGGACCGCATCTCAGTGCTAGAGGCGTCACTACAGACCCTGGTTCGATTCCAGGCTTTATCACAATTGGCCGTGATTGGGAGTCCCATAGAGCGGTGCACAATTGGCCCAGCGTCGTCTGGGCTAGAGTTTGGCCGGGGTAGGCCGTCATTGTAAATAATAATTTGTTCTTAACTGAATTTGCCTAGTTAAATAAAGGTTAAAATATTTTTTTTAAATAAGCGACCGCTGACATTATGTGACCAATTCAAACCCAAAGCCTTTCTTCCTATACAACTTTCCCTTTACAGCATGTCCTTCAGACACACTGAGCTTAATCACAGTTAAAGAAATTCCAGGGCAGAAGCCATCAATATTGCAGTACATGTGTTTGAAGCAAGCTAACCTTTTCGTAGAACAATTCCCTTTGGTGTATTATCCATTTATACACAGCTATCTCTTTTTACATTGACAGTTGAAATTAAATTCTCATTTTATGTTACGTGTGGGAGCAATATATCCCTCCTAGGCCTCCAGAGTCTCCTTTTTCTTAGATATGATTACACACACACACACGCACGCACGTACGCACGTACGCACGTACGTACGCACGCACGCACGCACGCATGCACACACACACACACACTAGTGGTGCGTGGGTCAGCTGTTTGTTCACACTCACCCACCCGCAATTGCTAATAACCCATCCGCAACCGCACGACTATAGGCCTATGTGATAAAGCAAAAATCTGAGGTCCGCACCCGGCCCTAACCCGCAAATATAGAAAATGCTCTGTGGGCTACTGTCAGAGACGGGAGAAAGAACTTTTGACAGGGGGTGCAGTATTTTCTTTTGTCTGATTTAGATATGTTTCTGCTTTTCCGACATTTTGGTAGACTGTTTGTTAGTCAAGCAGCTTCTCTTCTGCCATTATATGTTMCCCTAGAGGACTAAATTAACCCTTGCCTGCCAGAATAAGGTCATAAATCAATAGAATGAATGCTTCAATCTAGTTGACACAGGTAAAGTTTTCTGTCATCGCTCTCTTCTTTCCTGGAGCAAAGACTTTGAGGGACTGGGGATAAAATGCAATAACTCAACAAAAAAASGTAAGTCAGTGTACAGATTTTAGTCTCCATTTCCACCAGTTTTCATTTAACCCATCTGAACGTTCCCTTGACGTGCCCTAGGCCTATTTGACGTCCCTGTCTTGTAACTGTCACATTTGTATAGCGCCTCACAATAATCACACATCACATAGCTGGCACTGCTATCGTCCACTTTTACCAAATATTTRCCAAACATGACTTTTCTGGCTGTCCCTTCTCTTTATTTTCAACTCTCCATTTTGGAGCTTTACTCTTATTGATATTTTTTTGCTTCCTTGGATCGTCTAACTTTTTCTGCCCATTCCCAAAAGTATTTGGCGATTGGCGTTAAGGCTATTTGGCGCACGTAGCCTATAGTTAGGTTCTAAAGCTTAGGTTTACGGACTAATGCCAAATTAGCCTAAAATAATGAAAGAAAAACCTCAACGTAGCCTATAGATATCAATTGCACAATAATTTTTTGAAAGTTTTGTTTTATCTTAATTCAATCCGCCACCCACCCACCCACCCGCCCTTCATCCACACAATATTTCATGACCCTAAACCTACCCGCGCTGCGGATATAACCACATGGACTGCGGGTTATGAGTCAAACCGCTCATCACTAAACACACACCATCACAATATCCGCCACATAACCACCACATAACTTGGGGGAAGTAGACATTTTTCCCCAGTCTTTAATAATTCTTTGTAAGGAACTTCATAAACATTCCTTAGCCACACTCGGTCCCTTTATCTTTAATGCATTCTGATCTCTAAAAAATTGAGATATTTAATCGCCTCTCCAAACAGAAAATGCTAGATTGATGTCAAGGCCCATCTCTTGGAGGTGTACACGTACCATATCATTACATGATTGTTCAGACATATGAATTGGTCCTCGGAAAACAACCCTGGGAGCTATAGTGTTATGAAAGATGTGTGAGCATACAGAAATAATGTAGTCAAGCAAGGAATCTTTGTGGCGTGTTCTCTCAATGACATTGATTATGATCTGCTACACGGACGTGTGTTAGCCTTTGTAAGGAGTACACCTAGATTTTACCTAGGTTATATACATTGTATTGTGATGTACCCCTTTTCAGCAATTCGTTACCATTTGACTAACAACTAAAAAAAGGTTTGTAATTGATGTTTTCTGTAAACTGAATCCACCTATTGTTTGCCAGGGCTTGTTGCTGAATCAGGAGCGTCCTTCACTGAGGCGACAGGAAAGCCACATAACCCCAGCCAGCAGTGACCCCATAACCCCAGCTAGCAGTGACCCATAACCCCAGCTAGCAGTGACCCCATAACCCCAGCTAGCAGTGACCCATAACCCCAGCTAGCAGTGACCCCATAACCCCAGCTAGCAGTGACCCCATAACCCCAGCTAGCAGTGACCCCATAACCCCAGCTAGCAGTGACCCCATAACCCCAGCTAGCAGTGACCCATAACCCCAGCTAGCAGTGACCCCAGAACCTCAGCTAGCAGTGACCCCATAACCCCAGCTAGCAGTGACCCCATAAACTCCCAGCTAACAGTGACCCCATATAAACCCAGCTAGCAGTGACCACAGTTCATATAAGGAAATCAGTCAATTCAAATATATTTATTAMGCRCTAATCAAAATATGGATTTGGTATTTTGGTATTTGGTATTTTATTAGGATCCCATTAGCTGTTGCAAAAGCAGCAGCTACTCTTCCTGGGGTCCACACAAAATATGAAACATAATAAGGAATGACATAATACAGAACATCATTAGACAAGAACAGTTCAAGGACAGAACTATGCCTGGGCAGGGGCGCAGCCATGAGTGGGCCTGCGAGGGCATAGGCTGTCATTGTAAATAAGAATTTGTTCTTAACTGACTTGCCTAGCTAAAAAAAGGTTACATTTAAAAAAAATGTACATATTTTTTCTTATTTGGCCAACACACTGGGGAGCCAGGCCCAGGCCCAGCCAATCAGAATTCGTTTTTCCCCACAAAAGGGCTTTATTACAGACATCAGCTGTCCGGGTGCCTAGTCTCAGAAGATCCCGCAGGTGAAGAAGCCGGATGTGGAGGTCCTAGGCTGGTGTGGTTACACGTGATCAGCAGTTTTTAGTCCGGTTGGCCGTACTGCCAAATTCTCTCAAACGACGTTGGAGGCGGCTTATGGTAGAGAAATGAACATGCAAATCTCTGGCAACKGCTCTGGTGGACATTTCTGCTGTCAGCATMCCAATTCTATGCTCCCTCAAAACTTAAGACATCTGTGGCGTTGTGTTGTGTGACAGAACTGCACATTTTAGAGTGGCCTTATATTGTCCCCAACACAAGMTGCACCTGTGTAATGATCATGCTGTTTAATCAGATTCTTGATATGCCACACCTGTCAGGTTTATTTTTGTTCAGTATAGAAAATGCTCTGTAGGCTGCAGTCAGAGACATTGTAAAACATTTTTGACAGGGTGTGCAGGATATTTTTTTGCCTGATTTAGATTTGTTTCTTCTTTCTTCTAACATTTTGTTAGGCTATTTGTTAGTCAAGTTGTCTATAATTAGATGCATGCAGCTTCTCTTCTGTCATTATATGTTGCCRTAGAAGACTAAATACAGTTAACCCTTGCGCAAGCAGAATAATGTCATGAATCGATAGAAAGCACGCTTAAATCTAGTTGAAACTGGTCAAGTTTTCTRTTTCATCTCTGCTTCTTTCGCYGAGAAAAMACMTTTAGGGACCGGGGATAAAATAAAAATAAAAATATATATATATATTCTGTGCAAAATGTCCAAAAGACATCAGTTTGACCGGTTGTAAGGAAATTGAAGCTGTGAAAACAACCCAACATGTTTCTGATCAGATTTCAGTTCTGCTTGGATGCATAGCCTATTTTATGTGGTTGAGATAGTATCAGCTTTTATGATGCTGATAAACATAGCACCTCTGCAGATGTTATCTAACTGAGCAATTCACGTTCTCTCAAGATGCTGAAAGAAAGATATTTTTTTGCCTACATTTGGTGTATCATTTTACTTCAAGAAATGCTTCATTCTACAGGAGTTGAAATTAAAGCTATAGAGGTTACAGACCCACAGTCAGTGTCCAGATTTCAGTTTCCATTCAACCCATCTGAACAGTAGGTTACAGTTTCCTTGACGTGCCATAGGCCTATTTGAAGTCCCCATCTTGTGACTGTTGAATTTGTATAGCTCCTCACAATCATCACACCTAACATAGCCGGTACTGCMATCATCCTCTTTTACTACTTCACTTAATCTTTGCCSTCCCTTCTCTTTATTTTTAACTCTCCATTTCGGTGCTTTTCCCTTATTGAATTAAACTCCGACATGGTCCATTTTGTCTAAGTGGATGACGTAAACTTTTTATGCCTGTTCCCAATAGCATTTTGCGATTGGTATGTAGGCTATTTGGCGCACGTACAGTTAGGACCTCATGCTTAGGCTTACGCATTAATGCCAGATAGCTTCAAATCACGAAAGAAAAACCTCAGTGTATCCTATAGATTGCACAAGAATAGATGCATAAATTGCACAAGAATGATACACCCGCCCTTCATCCACACAATATTGAATGACCCAAAACCTGCCTGCCAATTGGATATAACTGCGGGAATTGTGGGCTATGAGTAAACCCACMCATCACTAAACACCGCATCTTGGTGTTGAGCATCATTTATTCATATTGTGAATCTGTGTCTAAATAAGGGCCTCATGCATCTATGAGTATTACTTTGTGAAGTCATTTTCACATGTTTTCCATGTTAATATCATATATGGATCATATACTATTTTAAGGTAAGGCATGGGAATTATCTATGCATATGCTAAGGAACTAGCTGTCTATGTCTCAATGGTTCCAGGTCTATATTTCCATAGACCATTACGTTGCTCTTTCTGAAAGGTTTTAATGTTTCGCTGCTGGCTCATTGCAGACAGGTCGGCTGCAATGTGTCAACTGAACATTACTGTTAAGTAACACCAACAGGATTGGCAAAGTGCTTAACAATGTGACCAATGAAATCACAGTGACTCAACGACGTGATCAATGAAATCACTGTGTCCTAAAAACCTGAGATATGAAATCAGTGTCTTCGCCACTCCCTGGCCTACCTCAAAAGCCKCCGAGCACCACTGTTTAACAGTGGCGGCTTCACCGGGGGAATGTGCGGGATTGAGTGAGTGACGGTCTACGATTACGAGATACTTTTTTAGACACGAAACACTCCCCCCAGATTTATCGGCTGCCAAATGACTTTTATGAGTCACTGCTTCTTCATTAAATGCTTCATCCCCCTTTGGTGAAGAGACTGTAAAAGTAAATTACATACCAACCCCTCTGACTGGCATTAGAAGTACATGGGGGTCACGCGGGGACAGACAGTGGTTTGCTAGCTAAATGGAGGCAGAGACTTAAGGTGTGTGTGTGTGTGTGTGTGTGTGTGTGTGTGTGTGTGTGTGTGTGTGTGTGTGTGTGTGTGTGTGTGAAAAAGTGAGACTTACAGGAGGATATGACTGGAGAAGGACAAGGCTCTCGTCTAATTAAAATACCTGTTATTTAGCACAAATCAGCCAATAAGGAGCTGTGTGAAATCAAAGTGATATCATAGGGTTGCGGCGGCCATTGTGGCCATTTGTAAGAGATGATGTTGACCTCTTTCAATGCGGCCGCCGCCGACGGAATGAACGAGCGGCATCTTTGATAAAACGAGGTAATTGGGGGACGGGGATTTGGCATAGTTGTGAACGGCCTCTGCCAGGCTGCAGATATTATTTTATGTGGAAATGGGGGCTCGAGCGATGTTGCTAACTGAGCTAAATAGGTTGATCTCCCTTTTGTAGGAATGCCCATCACTCACCCAGTGGTGCGTTTGTTCTCCTCCCATGCGAATGCTTTTAGTAGCACCATCATTTCTTGAAGAGGTAAATTGACTCACAAATCGTTCTGCCTTTACTTTGTGAGAGCAGCTCACGATTCACATGGAGATGATCAGGTTTGAATGACGTGAACACATCCTATGCATGGCAACAAAACCATAGAGAGAACACGTGCACATACTGTAGATGAAGTAAGAGTTAGTGTTGTGTGTGTGTGAGTGAGCGAGCGCGTGTTTACATTTCAGTTCTTCCTCTGACTTGAATATAGCACGCAGCACCCAACAGAAAACACATTCCAATAGATAAAGTGTGTTTGTGTCTGAGCATCTGTGTGAACAGTTCATGAAGCGTTACACAGAAGCACAGTGTGCCGAGGGAAACACGTTCCTCTGACGCGGAAGCAGCAGGCACACTCTCCAATTAAGTTGTGGTCTTTTAGCCTCTGTAAGGGCTTAATTATGGGATAAGGGATGTTGCACATGCTCTATGGGTCTAGTTAATGAACATCATCTGAGCTGACGAGGAGGATCCAGGGGTCTTTGACACAATGGTGTGAAATGAACTGGTTTTGTACTCCTCAGTCCAGAAGTTAAGAAGGGGTTACGAAGGGACAGAAGTTAAGAAGCGGATTACGAAGGGACAGAAGTTAAGAAGGGAGTTACGAAGGGACAGAAGTTAAGAAGGGGTTACGAAGGGACAGGAAGTTAAGGAAGGGTTACGAAGGGACAGAAGTTAAGAAGGGGTTACGAAGGGACAGAAGTTAAGAAGGGTTACGAAGGGACAGAAGTTAAGAAGGGGTTACCACGGGACAAGTAAAGTAGAGAAGAGTTACGAAGGACAGAAGTTAAGAAGGGGTTACGGGACAAGAACGTTAAGAAGGTTACAAAGGGACAGAAGTTAAGAAGGTTACGACGGGACAGAAGTTAAGGGGTTACAAAGAGGACAAGCAGTAAAGAAGGGTTATTAAAGAAAGTAATGGTTGTGGTCGTCTGTATGGTCTCCATATTAAGACATCCCAGGCTCGTGAAACATCCACTGCTAGGTCAGAGTTAAGAACATTCTTGGGAGAATTTACCAAAGAGGATAATGGGAGCTTGACAGTTGTCACAATGTTGTGAAATGTACTGGTTTTGTACTCCTCAGTCCAGAATTTAAGAAGGGGTTACGAAGGGACATCAAATAAAATMATATTGGTCACATACACATGTTTATCAGATGTTATTGCGGGTGTAGCAAAATGCTTAAAAAAAWAYAWYAAATACTGCAAAGTTGCTTAGGAGCTCGAAGCACGGCTGCCCTATCTGTCAGRGCCCATTTTTCTCTAGTTTATTAACAGTCATGGTTGTAGTTGTAAGTATGGTGTCCATATTTGAACATTCTCAGAGACAAGAAGTTGGTGTCAGTCACGCTCCTTCTCAGATAAGTTTTTTTGCGGTCTTGACTTTCATAAAGCAGCGTATTTGGTGGTTCTTCAAATATATTTTGCCATAAAAACAACTCTCCTAGCAGCTGTGTCCTTCTGAGCACGTCAACGGATTGACAGTTCTATTGTGTCAACAATGAAACAAGTGGTGAGGGGAAGATTGTTTTTTGTTGCCATTTTAAGAGAGAGCGGTTCCAAATGTGGGCTTAAACTTGAACCTTGATAAATATGCATGAGCTAGGCCCGCGACAGCTCAATGGCAAACATCATAATCATGTTTGTTGTTGCTTTTTTCTTTATTCCCTCAATCCCTTGCGTCTTTCCTCCTCTTTCCGCCCCTTTCTCTTCCCTGAAGGTCGTCTATGTAGGCTGCATGAAGAGAGATGCAGTCACAAAGCTGGCCACTTGCTGTCTCTTAATTTGGAGTTTGACAGAAACATCACAGTTCAGAGATTGTCTTATTGTGAACGGATTCTGGGAGGAGGAAGCTTCGTGTCTTTCTCTTTCCTAAGATCAGACATTACCTGCCCAACAAAGTCACATTACCATGGCGACTGATATGATTTGGGGTCCCGGGAGAATGGAGACGGTTTGACATGTCGAACATCTTTTATCTTTGACATGTCAAATATCTCTGTTAGGTTTGACATGTCGAATATCTCTCATCACCRAGTCAAAGAGATYCTCGTCATTCTAATGGCAAAGGCAGGAAAAACAACATAAATGCATTTTAGATAGATATCAGTGCTGTTTTTATTTCCTTTTTGTGTTGGGAGCAAACAGTGATTTGGGGAGCAAACAGTGATTTGGGGAGCAGACAGTGATTTGGGGAGCAGACAGTGATTTCTACTGATTTTGAAGTATTTTAGAGGTTATTTTTTGGAATGGGGAAATATTGTCAAAGTTGATATCAAACGTTTGCCTTTCTGTCATTCGAAACTGACAATACCACATGAGATATGAGATATAAATGTTTTTTAATGACGCATTTATATCATATGCCAATTGCATATCTAAGTTTTGCAGTCTCTTCTCATGGTGTACATAATTCAGTATTGTTCATAAATAACAATGAGAAATTGCACTGCTTACTACTGATGTTCAGAGTTTCCTCCTGCAGCGCTATGAATTAAAATGAAATAAGGCCTTTGATTATTATACTGTTTCGCAAAACATTGAGTGGGACTCATTTCACACCCTGGGAATGACAATGTTCTTCTTTATAAGACACCAATGTAAAATATGTGTGTTCATTTTCCATTTAATTGGCCACCAATCAGAACAAAGTATGTTGTCACCACGCCTTTTATGTCCCCATATACACAGTAATCTATCTGATCTGAATGAGTTGAAATGCATACATGTTGTTTCTCCTCTCTGTTCCTCAATAGGCCATGGCTATGGAACATGCCACGCACACACACACACACGCACGCACGCACGCACACACACACACACGTATTYTTTGAATTTTTTATGATAGAAAACGAATGCTTTAAAATGTAATGACAGACATAGTTGTTTTGTTGTAATCTCGCTCATTGTCTCAGTCTGTAGAAGGTGAACTCTGGGCCTGTACTGTTCTCTTTTCAAAGAAGGCTTACTGCTGCCTTACAGCGGAACCAGGGAACGTCATGTACTGTATGGGGAGTACATCATGCACTTTATGGACAGAATCTTCTCTTTGTGTTGGCAGGAGATATATTTAACTTTCAGTCACTTTCACACAACTATAGCCTGCTCCCTATTGAGTGTTACAGTTATGCTGTCTCAGTCGGTTTCTAAATGTAATCCATTACTCCCCAACCCTGGCATTAAGTCAGAGTTGGGTAGGTTACTTTCTAAATGTAATCCATTACTCCACAACCCTGGCATTAAGTCAGGCGCTGCTTCTCTGTAGTGTGCATTTTGTTATAGCTTGTAGCACCATATTGTTGAATGTGGTGTGAGGGACCAACGAGCACAGTGTGATTTGTGTGTGTGTGTGTGTGTGTAATAGTATATATGTTCATCTCTATATTCACCAGTTCCCAGTGGGAATTCATCGCAGATCACGTGTAAACCCCTATTGGGCAGGAATATGTTTAGCTGTCAGGCCGTCAGCCGCAACCTATTTAAGAGCAGGTAGGAATCAATCATGCCGGATTACTGTTCATTATACTTTTATGCAAACCCATCAAACATCCTCCCTCCACTGGGAACACCTTCTCTTTCCATGACATAGGATTCACCTGGTCAGTCTATCACGACTCTGGTGAAGACCCAGATGCAGAGACAGGAGGCAGATAGTACGAGTCTCAGAGTTTATTCTAGTACAAGGGGRAGGCAATCGGTAGGTTAAGGCATGCAAAGAGTCCTAATTCAAATCAGAGTCAGTTAGGTACACGATGGCAGGCAGGATCAGGACTGGACAGGCAGACAGGTCAGAACTGGACAGGCAGGCAGGATCAGGACTGGACAGGCAGGCAGGATCAGGACTGGACAGGCAGGCAGGATCAGGACTGGACAGGCAGGCAGGATCAGGACTGGACAGACAGGATCAGGACTGGACAGGCAGAAAGGTCAGAACTGGGAAGACTAYGAAAAAGCAACAACTAGCACACAGGAAACACAGGAAGACGCTGGTAGAAACTTGACGGGTCAAGACGAACTGGCAACAGACAAAGAGAAAACGCAGGTATAATTACACGAGGTAATGGGAGACACCTGGTTAGGGTTGGAGACAATCACAAGACAGGTGAAACAGATCAAGGTGTGACAAATCCAGGTGAAAGCTATGATCCCTTATTGATGTCACTTGTTAAACTTCAATCAGTGTAGATGAAGGGGAGGAGACAGGTTAAAGAAGGATTTTTAAGCCTTGAGACAATTGACACATGGATTGTGTATATGTGCCGTTCAGAGGGTAAATGGGCAAGACAAAATATTTAAGTGCCTTTGAACGGGGTATGATAG
Source organism: Salvelinus sp. IW2-2015 (assembly GCF_002910315.2). Classification (NCBI taxonomy): domain Eukaryota; kingdom Metazoa; phylum Chordata; class Actinopteri; order Salmoniformes; family Salmonidae; genus Salvelinus; species Salvelinus sp. IW2-2015. Next base: position 492,275 of record NW_019942576.1, on the reverse strand, counting down.
TAGGTGCCAGGTGCACCGGTTTGTGTCAAGAACTGCAACGCTGCTGGGTTTTTCACACAACAGTTTCCCGTGTGTATCAAGAATTGTCCACCACCCAAAGGACATCCAGCCACTCAATATTAGGAAGGTGTTCTTAATATTTTATACACTCAGTGTATACAGCACCTTGGGCAGTTTTGATAACGATAAAAAGAACTTGAATGAATAGTGAAGCATGGTAACGTTGGTAACGTTCAATACTAGCATTTTGATGTTGTACAATGTCAGTTCTGGTCAGGGATTTGTAGGCTAACAGATATATAGCTAATACAGCTTTTGAAATAAATGAGCCTTCACAGTTCATTGAGAGCATCAATCAGTGTGTGATATCCCTAATAATTAGCATAATACCATTGGTCCTTTTTACAATGCACATGAGAAATCATGGATGTGCATAGGCCTCTGGGAGATTACTGTCTGAGACCTGATTGATGTGGCCCAAAGAAATGGACTACGCGGCCAAAGGGAGAGGAGTGTTCGTGTACCACACTACCCACCGTCCTCTGGGGCACCGGGCTGTTGTTGCTGTGGCAACGCGGGGTCTTTATCTCCCTTTATAGAGATCAGCAGGGACTAAAGGCCCCACACCATTCAGAGGATTCTTTAATTGGTGTTTACTGTACACACACACACACACACACACACACAAACACACAACACACACAACACACACACACACACACAAACACACACTTGATTTGTTTGTATTTATGATAGAAAATGGCTGCATACAGACATAGTTCTTTCCTGGACACACACACCAGTTACACTACATGTCTATCACACTTTCCAAATTGAGTGTGCTGTTGGCATGTAGCATACAGAACAGTTATCTTAGCACGCCCCCCAGGGATAGGCTGCCACTGCCAGAGCACAAAATGAATCGACCGTGTCAAGGGGTCAGAAAGCAATTTTCTTAGGGAAAGGGCAGAGGGAAATAACTCTTTCACCCCACCTTCTTTTCCCAAAATGTACCCTCCCGCAGTGCRGTCTCTTTATAGACGGAGACTCGGGTAAATAGCAAGAGGATTAGATTCACCCTGAAGGGAGAGGGGAGAAACTTGCATCTGATTTTTTAATTTTTCTAAGCTGATTATTTGGTCCTCCATCCATGCTGTTTATATATTGRGTCTCCAACCAATTGAAAACCTGCACTAAAATGGTTCCAAAAAGGTTATTCGGCTGTCACCATAGGATAACCCTTTTGGTTCCATGTAGAATACTCTGTGTAAAAGTTTCTAAATGGAACTCAAAAGGGTTCTACCTGGAARCAAAAAGMGTTCTTCAAAGGGTTCTCCTAAGTGGGCAGCCYTTTTAGGTTCTAGATGACACCTATGCGAGCTATGATATATGATTTATTTGTATGCGCTCTTCCTTTTTCTGTTGTTMGGTCATTCCCTGTTGTTGCTAATAAGGTCTTTCGGTGCAGTGTGATGGACTGTCACCCCCCTTGACCTTTGGAAAAGACCAGGCCTAGCTTTTCTCCAATTAAGTCCCTCCCCCCTCTTCATTTGCATATCTAATTTCAGGCCTATGTTTACTTCCTCCATATACAGTATTTAGATCTGTGAATAGGGCTTTGAGATGGGATAGTTTTCCTATTTGCCATTCATAACAGCCAGGATAAGATTTCACTTACTACCAGTGTTTTGTATTATTCAGGTACAGCATGCTTTATTTACACTGCTGTCATGCCATGCATTTTCCTACCAYTTAGACTGAGATAAGTCTAGTGGGATTAAAGGCACATACGCCACATCCACATGAAAAACGATGTCACAAGTGGCAAGTACCTGTGTCAGAGTTTGYTTACTGGTCAACACATCTGTGTTTCCACCTTTGAGTCAACAAGACAATGTATTTTCTTCACATGACTCTAATAGATTAAATGGCGCCGGAAGAAATGGCAGCAGTTTTACGGGCGCCCAACCAATTGTGCTACTATGTGGTTTTTTCCACGTTATTTGTAACTTATTTTGTACATAATGTTTCTGCAACCATATCTTACGGCAAAAAAGAGCTTCTGGTTATCAGGACAGCGATCACTCAACTCGGATTAGACAAAGATTTTTTTCTTCAACAAGCAAGACGCACAAGACATACTGTAATCCAAATACCCGACAGGGCCGACATCCCCGTTATTTGCAAGAGGAAGCGACGCAGGTACAGAGGACAAAGAGCCCGGATGCCTGGTCAGGACCCGGAAAAGGCGAGTGGGAAAGCTGCCYTTACCATCAATACTACTCGCCAACGTGCAATCATTGGACAATAAACTAAACGAGGTACGATCACGAATATCCTACCAACGGGACATCAAAAACTGTAATATCCTATGTTTCACGGAATCGTGGCTGAATGACGACATGTATATTCAGCTAGCGGGATACACGCTGCACCGGCAAGATAGAACAGCACACTCTGGTAAGACGAGGGGGGGCGGTTTGTGGGATAGCAGCCGATTTTATTGCCTCAAGAGCTAAGCTAACGTATTTAGCGGGCGCACAGTTAGCAGGTGGGGCGTTTCACGGTTACCTCGCGGCAGATCGGAGGAGCCAGTTGAATAACTCCCTCGGCAGATAACGTCGGAATCCAGTCATGAAGGCCCGGCGGGGCTCCGCATCGGCAGTTAAACGGTCCGGATAGGTGATTGTAGCCCAGGAGTGGCTGATGGAAACTCTTCAGCTGGCTAGCTCGGGATAATTGGTGTTGCTCCTTAATAGCCAATAGTCACTCGGATTAGCAGCTAGTTAGCTGCAAGATCCAGGTGTAAATGTCCAGAGCTTGCGATAGAAATCCGCGGGATATGGAGAGAAATAGTTCCGGTATGCTCTGGTCTGAGTCGCGTTGTACAAACTGGCGATAGCTTTCGAGCTAAAGGATAGCTGATGACAGCTAGCCGTGTTAGCTGAATACTAACGTTAGCTAGTGAGCGGCTAACTTCTGGCTAGCTTCTGTTGTTGATTCGGATATGAGGTGAATAATACTTTTGAAAAACCAACAACAACAAAAAACAGATCGCACCACATTTGGTGAGGCTGATTGCAGGAGAGTGTTTTGAAGTTGAGTTTCTAGAAAAAATATACAAAAAGATATGCGAAGAAAAAGACAAAAAGACATAAAATACATACACACGGGACAAGACGAGTACAAAGGACATCTGACTGCTACGCCATCTTGGAAACCTTGAAGAGCTATAGACATAGAATATAACGCTAATAGGCTGTTTGTTTGTCTATGTTTACTATGTCTTGGTGTCTTTACGGCGGACTGTTTCCTTCATTTATT
>NW_019942576.1:474466-486403 GCF_002910315.2 Salvelinus sp. IW2-2015 | reverse complement strand
GTCATATTTGTAAACAACAGCTGGTGCACGAAATCTAAGGAAGTCTCTAGATTTTGCCTCCCTGAAGTAGAGTATATTGTGATAAATTGCAGGCCACACTACTTGCCTAGAGAGTTTTCAGCTATACTTTTCTGTGGCTGTTTATTACCACCACAGACAGATGCTGGCACTAAGACCGCACTCAGTCAGCTGTATAGGAAATAAGCAAACAGGAAACACTCACCTAGAGGTGGCGCTCCTAAGAGCCGGAGACTTTAATGCAGGGAAACTTAAATTTGTTCTACCAAATTTCCATCAACATGTTAAATGTGCAATCAGAGGGAAAAATTCTAGATCACCTGTACTCCACACACAGAGATGCGTACAAAGCTCTCCCTCCATTGGTAAATCCGACCACAACTCTATCCTCCTGATTCCCGCTTACTAGCAAAAATAAAGCAGGAAGCACCAGTGACTCAAGTCTATAAGTGGTCAGATGAAGCAGATGCTAAACTACAGGACTGTTTGCTTCACAGACTGGAACATGTTCCGGATTTTCTGATGGCATGCTGTGGCTCATCTAGAGCATGCGCTGCAACAGGGTGGTGCATTCCCCACCAGAGATGATTCCAGAGTTCTGATAGAGCTCAGCTATGACTATATTGAGGAGTACACCACATCAGTCACTGGCTTTATCAATAAGTGCATCGAGGACGTCGTCCCCACAGGACTGTACATATACCCAACCAGAAGCCATGGATTACAGGCAACATTCGCACTGAGCTAAATGCCCTGCGACGAACCATCAAAAAATGTATTTTGTTCGATAAATACAAAAAAACGCCATTTGGGTTGGCATTATGTTCAGAAAATCAAAGCCGGTTCCGTTCGACAAATTCCAAAAAGTATCCGTAATGGTCGTAGAAACATGTCAAATGTTTTTTATAATCAATCCTCAGGTTGTTTTTAACAAACATAATCGATATATTTCAACCGGACCATTACCTATTCAATAAGAGACAAACGGAAAATGGGGAGCTCCTCTCGCGCGCGCAGGAACTATTCGGAGAACACTTGACTAGTTTTGAAAAATCTTGTTATTTTTCAAAATAAAAGCCTGAAACTATGTCTAAAGCCTGGTCACAGCCTGATGAAGCCATTGGAAAAGGAATCTGGTTGATACCCCTTTAAATGGAGGATAGGCGGGCCAGAAAACACAGTAAAAAAAAATATATCACTTCCGGGTTACATTTCTCAGGTTTCTCAGATAAAAGGAGCAGGTTTCTGGGGCGATAAAATAGATTCAAGGTATACAAACAAAGGTATGGTAGGATGTGAATACAGTGGAGGTAAACCTAGGCTTTGAGTGATGATGAAAGAGATATTGTCTCTAGAAACGTAATTTAAACCAGGTGATGTCATTGCATGTGTGTGTGGTGAACTGAAGGGTTGGATAAGGTATAATGAGCAGGGCTAGAGGCTCTACAGTGAAAAAGCCAATAAACACTAACCAGAACAGCAATGGACAAGGCATATTGACATTAAGGAGAGGCATGCTTAGCTGAGTGATCATAAGGTCCAGTGAGTAGTGAGGTTGTTGGGTCACGGCGATTCAGACAGCTAGCCGACCATGGGTAGCAAGCTAGCAGAAGATGGAAGTCTGTTTTTATCCACCCCGTGCGTTTCCGTCGGTAGATTAATGGGTTCCGTGTGGTAGAGGGACCAATCCAATTGTCAAAATAGTTATAGTATAGTGGCCAAGAAGATTGTTTGATCGACCTGTTCAGATAGCAGCGATATGCTCAAGCGCTAACGATTAGCGGGCCACAGTTAGCAGATGGGCGTTCAGGTTACGTCGCGATGGAGGGGCCAGTGAATAACTCCCTCAGGCAGATAACGTCGGAATTCCAGTCATGAAGGCCCGGTGGGCTCCGCATCGGCAGTAAAACGGGTCCGGATAGGTGATTGTAGCCCAGGAGTGGCTGATGGAAACTCTTCAGCTGGCTAGCTCGGGATAATTGGTGTTTGCCTCCTTAATAGCCAATAGTCACTCGGATTAGCAGCTAGTTAGCTGCAAGATCCAGGTGTAAATGTCCAGAGCTTGCGATAGAAATCCGGGATATGGAGAGAAAATAGGTTCCGGTATGCTCTGGTCTGAGTCGCGTTGTACAAAACTGGCGATAGCTTTCCGAGCTAAAGGATAGCTGATGACAGCTAGCCGTGGTTAGCTGAATACTAACGTTAGCTAGTGAGCTGCTAACTTCTGGCTAGCTTCTGTTGTTGATTTCGGATATGAGGTGAATAATACTTTTGAAAAACCAACAACAACAAAAAACAGATCTGCACCACATTTGGTGAGGCTGATTGCAGGAGAGTGTTTTGAAGTTGAGTTTCTAGAAAAAATATACAAAAAGATATGCGAAGAAAAAGACAAAAAGACATAAAATACATACACACGGGACAAGACGAGTACAAAGGACATCTGACTGCTACCCATCTTGGAAACCTTGAAGAAGCTATAGAAATAGAATATAAAACAATAGAAGCGTTTGTCTTGTACTATTGTCTCTTGTGTCTTTAGAGGACTGTTTCACTTTGATGTCCTTTTTCTTATTCCTGATGTCCTTTTTCTTATGTCCTTATTTTGTCTTTCTTTTCTTCTGTTAACTAGATATTCTTTGTTATTCTTTGTTAGCTAGCTAGCTTCTTCCAGGAGAGTCCCTYGRAACTGGTAAACAATTCAGCTAGCTAAGATAACTGTACAATTTTATGACAAATAGTTACTTTTTCAAAAGCCTATCTTCTTTGTTTGTTGCTTGTTTTGTCTCCAATTCAGTCTTGCAGTTTTCTTTWGCTTTTTTTCCAATGTACTTCACTCTAAAAACCATGTAAATTTCAATATTTGTAGGAGCTCATTTTTCTGCAAATTTTGGAACTCTGGAAAAAAACGAGTCAGAACGAGTCAGTCATGACTCGTGACTGCTAGCGGTAATACGGTAATAGCTGGGGGGACAGCCAAACATCAGGGATTATTGGGGGGATAACTGTGTCCTCCAGATCAGCATCACGCCTCAACAAGGGAGAGAACAGCTAAAACAAAAGGACGAAGAAATCCCTGTGAGAGCATAAAACAATCTGCTATGCAAACCAAACAAAACATTCTGGAACCAACAAATCCCTGAGCAGCTTCTACCCCTATGAGACTGCTAAACAATACTGTATAGGGACAAAGTGCAGTCGCAATTCAACAGCTCAGACATGGGATGTATGTGGCAGAGTCTACAGGCAATTATGGACAACAAAAAGAAAACCAGCCATGTTACGGACACCGACGTCTTGCTTCCAGACAAACTAACACCTTCTTTGCCCGCTTTGAGGATAATACAGTGCCACCGATGAGGCCCGCTATCAAGGACTGCGGACCCCCCCTCTCCTTCTCCGTGGCCGATGTGAGTAAGACATTTAAACGTGTTAACCCTCGCAAGGCTGCTGTCCCAGACGGCATCCCTAGCCACGTCCTCAGAGCATGCGCAGACCAGCTGGCTGGTGTGTTTACGGACATATTCAATCACTCCCTATCCCAGGCTGCTGTTCCCACATGCTTCAGGATGGCCACTATTGTATTGTATCTTTGTCAAGAAGGCAAAGGTAACTGATCTAAATGACCTACTGTCCCGTAGCACTCACTCTTCATCATGATGCTTTGAGAGACTAGTCAAGGATCATATCAACTCTACCCTCACCTCACCGCCAGCCAAACATCAGAGTTTATTGAGGGACAGCCAAACATCAGTTATTGGAGGGACAGCCAAACATCAGAGTTTATTGGAGGGACAGCCAAACGTCAGAGTTTGGAGGGACAGCCAAACATCAGAGTTTATTGGAGGGACAGCCAAACATCAGAGTTTATTGGAGGGACAGCCAAACATCAGAGTTTATTGGAGGGACAGCCAAACATCAGAGTTTATTGGAGGGACAGCCAAACATCAGAGTTTATTGAGAGGGACAGCCAAACATCAGAGTTTATTGGAGGGACAGCCAAACATCAGAGTTTATTGGAGGGACAGCACAACATCAGGGATTATTAGGGGGACAGCAAGACATCAGGGTATATTGGGGGGACAGCCAGACATCAGATGTTTATTGGAGGGACAGCACAACATCAGGGATTATTGGGGGGACAGCAAGACATCAGGGTATATTGGGGGGACTGCCAGACATCAGAGTTTATTGGAAGGACAGCCAGACATCTGGGTTTATTTGGGAGACAGCCAGACATCAGGGTTTACTGGGGGGACAGCAAGACATCAGGGTTTATCGGGGGACAGCCAGACATCAGGGTTATTTGGGGGGGCAGCAAAACATCAGGGTTTATTGGGGGGTCACGCAGACATCAGGGTTTACTGGGGGGGTACCCAGACATCAGGGTTTACTGGGGGGTCACGCAGACATCAGGGTTTACCTGGGGGTCACGCAGACATCAGGGTTTACTGGGGGTCACGCAGAACATCAGGGTTTACTGGGGGGACAGACAGACGTCAGGGTTTATTGGGGGTCACGCAGACATCAGGGTTTACTGGGGGGGGTCACCCAGACATCAGGGTTTACTGGGGGGGTCACCCAGACATCAGGGTTTACTGGGGGGTCACGCAGACATCAGGGTTTACTGGGGGAAAGACAGACATCAGGGTTTACTGGGGGACAGACAGACATCAGAGTTTACTGGGGGACAGACAGACATCAGGGTTTACTGGGGGACAGCAAAGACATGGGTTTACTGGGGGGACAGACAGACATCAGGGTTTACTGGGGAGGACAGCAAGACATCTGGGTTTACACTGGGGGGACAGGCAGACATCAGGGTTTATTCAGATGTCAGCCTTCTAGAGAGCAATCACTTCTAGACCAAACTCTTCTATTAATTCAGAACTCGGGCTGTTACTGTTACTGTATTACCGTCGGCGGTCACGAGTCGTGAAGGCAGTCAAATTCCATGTGTCAGGGGGATAGAGAGAACCAAGGGAATGAAGTCAGGGGGATAGAGAGAACCAGGGGAATAGAGTCGGGGAAACACAGAGAACCATGGAATGGAGTGGGGGACAGAGAGACCCGGGGAATGGAGTCGAGGGGATAGAGAGAACCAGGGGAATGGAGTCGGGGGATAGAGAGAACCAAGGGAATGAAGTCAGGGGATAGAGAAACCAGGGGAATTGAAGTCAGGGGGATAGAGAGAACCAGGGGAATAGAGTCGGGGAACACAGAGAACCAGGGGATTGGAGTCGGGGGACAGAGAGAACCAGGGGAATGGAGTCGAGGGGATAGAGAGAACCAGGGGAATGGAGTCGGGGGATAGAGAGAACCAGGGAATGGAGTCGGGGGATAGAGAGAACCGGGGAATGGAGTCGAGGGATAGAGAGAACCAGGGGAATGGAGTCGGGGGACAGAGAGAACCAGGGATGGAGTCGGGGGACAAGAGAACCAGGGGAATGGAGTCAGGGGGATAGAGAGAAACAGGGGAATGAGTCGGGGGACAGAGAGAACCAGGGGAATGGAGTGAGGGACAGAGAGCCAGGGGAATGGAGTGGGGACAGAGAGAACCAGGGAATGGAGTCGAGGGACAGAGAGAACCAGGGGAATGGAGTCAGGGACAGAGATAACCATGGGAATGGAGTCGGGGGCGAGAGAACCATGGGAATGGAGTCGGGGGACAGAGAGAACCAATGGGAAATGGAGTCGGGGACGAGAGAACCAGGGGAATGAGTCGGGGACAGAGAGAACAGGAATGGATCGAGAGAGAAGGTCGGAGGAGGAACACAGGGAAAGGGAATGGAGTCGGGGGACAGAGAGACCAGGGGATGGAGTCGGGGGACAGAGAGAACCAGGGGAATGGATTAAGGGGTAGAGAAAAAGAGGGAGAGAGAGAACAGGGATGAATGGACAGAGAGTGAAAGTAGGACAGAAGGAGAAAGAGAGCCACGGAGGGGCATTGATCCATCCATCTATCCAATCCATCTATCCTCCATCTATCATCCATACTATCATACTTTGCACCATAAATATTAAATGTGGTGATGTTTCTTCCTAGGATGTGCGTGAGAGTAGACTATCCATTCACTATTATATGTTTTCCTTACGGTGAGGAATCAATGTCGCTTTCCTCTCTTTGCGTTTGTGAACTACCACGTTGCTAAACCATTTATTAACATGGCCACCTCTAAAGCGAGTGCCATGAGGATGTTGCGCTCATTTCAAAATTAGACATTGATCTCAAATGTTTTTTGCTTTGGCCCCAATCAATGACTGTTTTAACCCTAACCTAACGTATCAGGCATAGAAAGACGCTTGAGTGGAGTTCCAGGTTGAAAAAGGCTGAATCCCTGAAAACCGGATGTATCGTTTTGTGGCGACCCGCTGGCAGCTAACAGTCATAGGCTAGTCACCAGTACAGTCACAGTCATAGGCTAGCTAGACCCAGTCATAGGCTAGTCTAACCGTCATAGGTCTAGTCTAACAAGTCATAGGCTAGTCTAACCCAGTCTAGCGACTATAGAATAAAAAGGTTTCAGACTGAAACTATGAGGAACATCACTTTACTTTGGAGTTGAAAGACTCAATCAAATATCAACGGGAATAGAGAATATTCTTTCTCAAGATACATATACACATACAAATCTGATAGGCCCATGTGGCGATGATATAATGATCCTTGTAGCCTATGGAAGTGGCTTGATGACTCCTCTTATGTGGGGACATGACACTCATAAATGAGCCTCTTGTAGACTGGTGGACGTGACATCATATGAATCGTCTGTAAAAGCCTGTGGGACAAAGTGCATCATAATGATCATCTGTAGCCTGTGGGACAGTGACATCATAATGACCTCTCTGTAAGCTGTGGACAGTGACAGCATGATGACTCTCTGTATGCTTGGGACAAGTGACAGCCATGATGACTCTACTGTAAGCCTGTGGGAACGTGCATCATAATATTCCTCATCTGTAGGCTCTGTGGAAGTGAACAGCCATGAGGACCTCTCTTAGCCTGTGGACAGTGAATCATAATAAACCTCTCTTGTAACCTGTGGGACAGTGACTCAATACATTCTGTAGCTGTGGGACAGTGACATAATATCCTCTCTGTAGCTGTGGGACACGGACAGCATGATGACTCTCTGTGCCTGTGGACAGTGACACCATGATGAACCTCATCCTGTACTGTGGCGTGAATCCATAATGACTCTTGTAGCCCTGTGGGACGTGACAGCATGATGAACTCTCTGTAGCCTGTGGGACAGTGAATCATAATGACCTCTCTCTTAACCTGTTGGGCAGTGACATCATATATATCCTGTAAGCCTGTGGGCAGTGACAATCATAAATGACCTCTCTGTAGCCTGTGGGACAGTGCCATCATATGACCTTTGTTCATGTGGAGAAAGTGACATCATACCATGACCTCTCTGTATCCTGTGGGAACAAGCTGAGACATCTGATGAACTCTCTGTAGCCTGTGGGACAGAAGACACTACATAATACACTCACTCATCATAGTAGCCTGATGGGACAGCAATGACGTGACATCTCTGTAGCCTGTGGACGTGACATATAATGATTCTGTAGCTGTGCTGTGGGAAGTTGACATCATAATGGACCTCTTGTAGCTGTGGGACAGTGACATCATAATATCCTCTCTGTAGCCTGTGGGAGCAGTGACATATAATGACCTCTCTGTAGCCCGTGGACAGTGACAGCAGTGATGACTCATCTGTAAGCCTGTGGGACAGTGACATCATAATGACCCTCCTCTGTAACCTGTGGGACAGTGACATAACACATATATCCTCCTTCTGTAAGGCCTGTGGGACAGTGACAGCATAATGACCTTCTCTGACAGCACTGTGGAGACAGTCAATCATAATTGACCCACACCACACACACACACTCCACACACACACACAGCACAACTACATCGATACAGCACACAACTGACGATCAGCACACCAAACCACGTGAAGCATGATGGACTGCTTCTGTAGCATGTGGGACTGCAACACAGCGAGTGACACACACCACACACACACACACACACATCTAGTACACTGTGGACCAGTGAAGTCATCTGAACACCACACACCACACATCTCTGAGCTCTGTGGGAACAGATGTACATGCGGTGCATATAATGGGCAACAATACAGTGTCGACCTGGCTGACTGTGTACCGTTTAGCCTGTGGGTGTACATGCAATACGCAATAAATAGATATAATGATTTCTCGTTCCGCAGTCGTTGGTTGTTATTCCAGGAAGGAAGGGCACAAGCACGGTTACAAGCCATTATGACTTCATGATATCATCTAGCTCTGCTCTTAACCACTCTCCCATGCGGCTGCTCGGATCCAGTCCACCCGAAGGCGCGCTGTTAGAAAGCACCATTTCTGGCCGCTGGGTGTGCCCGAACCACCGCTTTTTATTTGGTCTACTTTTCAGACCTAAACATAAAATCTATTTTCATACTTCTGAGCCGAGCTGACCTGTACTGGGCTGGCTGGTTAGTCATTACACCGTATACCCTTTAACAAAAAGGAAAGGACAATGTGAACAAGAATATCCTGAGTCAGCACAGTACAGTGGTGGGTTTCAGGTCGGGTTCAGAACAATAGAACAAAAAGGTATCTGTAGAGGAGTTATTTCAGCATCAATTTCCTGATCACATTAAACCGCATAGCGGTGATCTAATATTTCTTCTTATGTGTTCGTTGTTTTTTTCCCCAATCAAATCAAATTTTATTTTTTTATTTGCTTCGTAAAAACAGGTGTAGACTAACAGTGAAAATGTGTATTGGTATGTGTATTTATTATGGATCCATACTTAGCTGCTGAATGGATCCCTATTATGGATCCTTTAGTTCCTGCCAAGGCAGCAACGACTCTTCCTGGTTTTATTAAGGATCCCCATTAGTTCCTGCCAAGGCAGCAACGCTCTTCCTGGGGTTATTAAGGATCCCGATTAGTTCCTGCCAAGGCAGCAACGACTCTTCCTGGGGTTTATTAAGGATCCCCATTAGTTCCTGCCAAGGCAGCAACGATCTTCCTGGGGTTTATTAGGATCCCATTAGTTCTCTGCCAAAGGCAGCAATGACTCTCCTGGGGTCCAGCAACAAAACATTAAAATCCATTTTACAACATTTTTCACAATCCATTAAATGTACCCTCAGGCCACCCTCTACTGCAACACTACCTCAGGTGTACGTGTGGTGTATAGTGGGTATGTTATTTGTGTTTGTACGTGTGTGTTAGTGTGTTTGTAACTGTGTTTGTGTCTCTTCACAGTCCCTCTGTTCCATAAGGTGGTATTTTTGTATCTTTTTTTGAAATCTTGATTCTACTGCTTGTATCAGTTACCTGATGTGGAAAGAGTTCCATGTAGTCATGGCTCTATGTAGTACTGGTACGCCTCCCATAGTCTGTTCTGGACTTGGGATTGTGAAGAGATCTCTCCTCTACTTTGAGCCATGAGAGTTGACATGCATAGTATTAATGTTCATTTAAGGCCAGCCATGCTGCCCTGTTCTGGGCCATTTGTAATTCCCCAAGTCCTTCTTTGTGGCACCTGACACAACGACTGAAATGCTTACTTAAGGGTCCTTTTTCACCATGCAGATTTAAAAGATACATATATTTTTTTTAAATAGTGACACCGTGAATATAAGGTTAACGTGGATTCATATGATTGACAAAAATACATGGCTTCATACATGAGTGTAGAAACATTAAGTTCATCTGTCTTCTTACTTGACCAGGTGAAATCCAGATGAAAGCTATGTGATGCCTTATTGATGTCAACTTGTTAAATAAAGTGGATGGATTTTTTTTCAAGTCCTTGAGACAATTGACACATGGATTGGTGTCTGTGTGCCATTCAGAGGGGAATGGGCAAGACAAATATATTAATGTGCTTTGAAGGAGCCATATGGTAGTGGGGTGCGCCAGGCACACCGATTTGTGTCAACAACTGCAAACCGCTGCTTGGTTTTTCCACCGGTTGCAACGTCGTGCTATTCCCTGTTGTGGTATAAGTGAGTCCTTCATCCCACGGACTCCATTCGGCAGCCTAACCTTGCACCTATCATGCCACAGTGTGAATCGACATTTGAGAGGACAACCACTCTCTTTGTGTCAACGCATGCCTCTGGTGTGGAGCGCTTCATCGAGTGGCACATGACTGAGCATACATTAGGGCTGTCTTCTGAGGATGGAGGGGTGCCAAATATATGTATTAGGCAGGTTGTGGTCATCATATATAAATATTTGGTACGCATCTCACGCCTTGTAAGACTTAGCAGGGGACTGGTGAAAGCATGGTGTGTCTTTAAATGTGTTGTACACTCAGTGTATACAGGGATTAGGAAGGTGTTCTTAATGTTTTGTCCACTCAGTGTATACAGGGATTAGGAAGGTGTTCTTAATGTTTTGTACACTCAGTGTATACAGGGATTAGGAAGGTGTTCTTAATGTTTTGTACACTCAGTGTATACAGGGATTATGAAGGTGTTCTTAATGTTTTGTACACTCAGTGTATACAGGGAGTCCAGTATCGAGTCGATGCGCAGGGGTACAAGCACAGACTTAAACATTGCAAGGAACGTCCGCAAGGATATCCACAAATCCAAATGTGCAAAGCTGATACAGTCATACCAAGACAATTCAAAGCTGATACAGTCATACCCAAGACAACTCAAAGCTGATACAGTCATACCCAAGACAACTCAAAGCTGTTATCGCCACCAAAGGTGCTTCTACAAAGTATTGACTCAGGGGTGTGAATACTTATGTAAATTTGATATTTCTGTATTTCATTTTCAAAAAAATTGCAAAACATTTCTAAAAACATGTTTTTACTTTGTCATTATGGGGTATTGTGCGTAGATGGGGGAGAAAATAAATCGATTTAATCAATTTTGAATTCAGGCTGTAATGCGGAATACGTCAAGAGCTATGAAAACTTTCTGAAGGCACTGTAGGTTTTTAATTTTTAATTTGATTTATTTCACCTTTATTTAACCAGGTAAGGGAGAGGCTATGCTATCGTAAATACAGTATCTTATGCATTCTAAATTACCGCCCATTTGGAYAAGGAAAATGCAATAAATATTTACTCTGAGCTGCTTTTCGGTAGGTTGGTCGTAGATGCTGGCCGTGTTGACCAACAGAGATCTTCCTGTCCTCGGAAGAATGTCTCTGGTGGTAAACGGAATACGTTGTAGTGTCGTCGTWGGGTGGTAGACGGGATACTCTGTCTGTCCTCTCCTAGCCCACGTTTACAGCGGCCGCTGCTAACTCAACGGCTAGGAGGTATCACTTCTGTAGTGACTAAGAGTTCAAAGTTCATACCATTCGCAACCAAAGCTCACGCTGAGGTTGGCTTAGTTCTGTAGTTGCCATGTTAGTCCTTTTCAACGTATGGACCGTCGTCCTATCGTCCTCGGGAACAGGAGGTTACATTTTTGGGCAAGGGCTTATATAGTGGAGGGAGAAGGATGTGTTTCATAGTTTATAACCCATGTCTCTTCACAGGGGCAGGCCACTGATTGAGCAGAGCCCTAACCTTATGAAAACCCAAATCTCTCATTTGGAAGCTATCTTTTCACCAATAGTTTTATATTTAAACATTTGAATTGCACAACAATTCAATGTGAATCTGAATAACTATAAATGTATAGACTTTCCCAGATACAGTTTTAAGGTCGTCCTGTCATCAGTCATAATGTCTTCAGATGACAACCGAACTGACATCATATTCATTAAGTACCAAAAAATTTTCAACTGGTTCTATTACCGAATATGGTTCCTTTCCCTCCACTTGTTTGATGTTCCCAGACTCTCTATGTTTAACAAAGGCTATTCAAGAGTACCTACTGTAGAGTCAAGAGAGAGGGAAGGAGAAAGGTATTATGGGG
>NW_019942576.1:463671-473800 GCF_002910315.2 Salvelinus sp. IW2-2015 | reverse complement strand
TATGGCGGAACGGCTCTAGCGGCTCCTGTCTGGCAAAGGCTCTAGCGGCTCCTGTTTGGCGGACGACTCTGTAGCTGATGGCAGACGGACAGTTCAGACGGCGTAGGGCAGACGGGCAGTTCAGGCGCTGTTGGGCAGACGGGCAGTTCAGGCGGCACTGGGCAGACGGAAGACTCAGACGGCACTGGGCAGACGGAAGACTCAGACGGCACTGGGCAGACGGAAGACTCAGACGGCACTGGGCAGACGGAAGACTCAGACGCGCACTGGCAGACGGAAGACTCAAGACGGCACTGGGCAGACGGAAGACTCAGACGGCACTGGGCAGACGGAAGACTCAGACGGCACTGGGCAGACGGATGACTCAGACGGCACTGGGCAGACGGATGACTCAGACGCACTGGGCAGACGGAAGACTCAGACGCACTGGGCAGACGGAAGACTCAGACGGCCCTGGGCAGACGGATGACTTCAGACGGCACTGGGCAGACGGATGACTCAGATGGCACTGGGTAGACGGGCAGCTCTGGCCGGCTGAGGCGCACTATAGGCCTGGTGCGTGGTGCCGGAACTGGTGGTACCGGGCTGGGGACACGCACCTGAAGGCTAGTGCGGGGAGAAGGAACAGGGCATACTTGACCCCTGGATACGCACATCAGGCTAGTGCGTGGTGCCGGAACTGGTGGTACCGGAATGGGGTCACGCATCTCAGGGCTAGTGCGGGAGCAGCAACAGGACACACTGGGCTCTCAAAGCGCACATAGGCCTAGTGCGTGGTACCGGCACAGGTGGTACCGGGCTGAGGGCACGCACCTCAGGGCGAGTGCGGGGAGAAGCAACAGTGCATACAGGGCTCTGGAGACGCACATTAGGCCTAGTGCGTGGTGCCGGCACTTGGTGGTACCGGGCTGGAGACACGCACCATAGGGCGAGTACGTGGAGGAAGAACAGGGCTCTTGGAGACACACTGGAAGCCTGGTGTGTGGTGCCGGAATTGGTGGTACCGGGCTGGAGCGGGAAGGTGCTACAGGAGGAGCAGGACTAGGGAGGCACACAGGAGACCTAGTTCGTGGAACTGTCATTCCCAGACGGTTAGCACGCAACTCAGGACGAGCATGGAGAACTGACTCAGGTAACATCACATCCCGCACACGCTCTGTCGGGTGGATGTCGTGCCTCACGCACCAACACAGCAGCTCCCTCATTTCACTCTCCTCCAAACTCCTCAATAAATCCTTAACAGTCTCTGTATCATTCCCGCTGCTCACCTCCAATATCCGCACAACTGGCTCTGGTTCCCTCCTTTCACGCTGCTTGGTCCTGAATGTTTGGGTCATTCTGTCACGATTGTCCAAGGGAGAGAGAGAGGACCAAGGTGCAGCGTGTAAAAAATACATCTTCTCTTTATTTAGGAGATGACAGAACGAAAAGCAAAACAACAAATAGACGACCGTAAGCTATAACCGAACAAAATGCAAACATGCAACCTAGACACAGACACGACCACAATGACCCAACAAAAACATGATGCCTATGGCTGCCTAAAATATGGCTCCCAATCAGAGACAAATGAACGACATCTGTCTCTGATTGAGAACCACTCAGGCAACCATAGACATACCTAGAAACATTCACTCAACCATAGACATACCTAGAAACATTCACACAACACAAAACCCATACACTAAACCCAACACCCCCTTTTCCATATAACCACCCGAAACGAGACAAAACACAAATATTCCCCATGTCACACCCTGACCTAACTAAAATAATAAAGAAAACAAAGATAACTAAGGCCAGGGTGTGACAGTTTGTGCTTCAACACCCTCAGTGGCTGTCGATGTCTGTCAGTCACCACCACGTCCGCGTGTGGCAACCTCTTCAGTACCTGAAAACTGAGACGAGGATATCGGTCTGTGATATCGCAAAGTGTTTCACCAGTGGGAGTCATCGGGTCAGTTGCTGGACTGACGCCATTAGTGTCATTGTAAGGGTTGACAGTCCCGCACAAAGCGGAAGGTGTATCATCGGAAGCAGAGTATTCACTGCGCATCAATGTTTTTCTTGCTGAGACGGCCGCAGTGCTTGCGGAAGTGTCCAAAGGGCAAGAGAAGTTCATCTCAAATACCGTATTGCACGACTGCAAGGAACATAARGCGSCAATGTAAACTAAGATTTTTGGATATAAATATGAACTTTATGTATTGTGTAACATGAAGTACCATGAGTGTCATCTGATGAAGATCATCAAAGGTTAGTGATTKATTTTATCTKTATTTCTGCTTTTTGTGACTCCTCTCTTTGGCTGGAAAAATAGCTGTGTTTTTCTGTGACTAGGTACTGACCTAACATAATCAGATGGTGTGCTTTCGTCGTAAAGACTTTTTGAAATCGGACACTGTGGTGGGATTAACAACAAGTTTATCTTTAAAATGGTGTAAAATACTTGTATGTTTGAGAAATTTTTATTATGAGATTTCTGTTGTTTGAATTTGGCGCCCTGCACTTTCACTGGCTGTTGTCATATCGATCCTGTTAACGGGCATTATGGCTTACATAAGAAGTTTAAAAAACAAACAAACAAAAAAATCCAAATGGCTCTCCTGTGAAGTTGTGACTTGCAACATATGCCTAGTTTCCTGAAACAGGTCACATTTGATTGGAGTCCACCTTTGGTAAATTCAATAGATTGGACAGGATTTGGAAAGGCACACACCTGTCTATATGAGGTACCACAGTGCTCCGAGACAGGATTGTGTTGAGGCAGGGTACCAAAAAAGGGTTCCAAAACATTTCTGCAGCATTGAAGGTTCCCAAGAACACAGTGGGCTCAATCATTCTTAAATGGAAGAAGTTTGGAACCACTGAAACTCTTCCTAGAGCTGGCCGCCCAGCAAAACTGAGCAATRGGGTGAGATTCTCTGGTCTGATGAAAACAACGACCCTAAGCACACAGCCAAAACAACGCAGGAGTGACAATGCAGGAGTGGCTGCGGGACAAGTCTCTGAATGTCCTTGGGTGTTCCAGCCAGAGCCCGGACTTGAACGCGATCAAACATCTCTGGAGAGACCTGAAAATAGTTGTGCAGCGACACTCTTCATCCTTACTGAAGGAGGATCTGCAGAGAAGAATGGGAGAAACTCCCCAAATACAGGTGTGACAAGCTGTTAGCGTCACACCCAAGAAGAATCAAGGCTGTAGTCGCTGCCAAAGATGCTTCCACAAAGTACTGAGTAAAGGGTCTGAATACTTARTGAAATGTGATATTTTCAGTTGTTAATTTTTTATAAATTTGCAAAAAAWTCTAAAAACCTGTTTTTGCTTTGTCATTATGGGGTATTGTGTGTYGATTGATGAAAAAACAACAACATTTTAGAATAAAGGTGTAACTTAACAAAATGTAGAAAAAGTCAAGGGGTTTGCATTCTTTCCAAATGCACTGTAGATGCCCATTGAAATAAGCATGTGGCATGACTGTTGCGCCTGGTGGTCAAGTCTTAAATGACCCTCCCCATAAATACCTTTCTCCCTTCCCTCTCTCTTGACTCTACATAGGTACTCTTGAATAGCCTTTGTTAAACATAGAGAGTCTGGGAACATCAAACAAGTGGGAGGGAAAGGAACCATATTTCGGTAATAGAACCAGTTGAATTTTTTTTTTAGTACTTAATGAATATGATGTCAGTTCGGTTGTGCACGAGATGTTAAGATAACAAAGGGAAAAACAGCCATTTTGTTTTGTGCCACATTGTAATTCCTCCGCCTTGCGGAACGCCCGCCCCGGGTACTTCCGTTTGATTTCAGCGTGTGCATTCAGTGACGGCTGAAGTGTGTGCCAGTACTTTTCTTCCAGAAGAATTATTCAGGTCACACTCAAGTCATTACTTATGATATCCTATATGGATATCAATGTCTTATTCAATTGAACTAATAAGTGAAATTGCCAGATTTACATTCTCAAATGGATCTTTTAAATAATATCCAAATTGATGAGTTTTCTAAATAAGACATTGTAAACTTTCCAAACTAACCTAGATGAAGTAACTTCTCAGGTTAATTAAAGTTTAATTCCCAAATAGCCTATACAGGTTTGATGTATCATTAATTGATCAATCAGTAAAATGTGGTTTTTGCAAAACCATTCAGTACTGACAGAAGTCCCGCCCCAGCGGGAATCCCACGTGGCTTCGGCCTTAGGGAGAAGTGTACCACAGTGGTGAATGTTCCCAACATTTGATCTACTGTTTACACTTATGATATCCAATCAATGGAGATTGTATGGATTATCGTCTCATTCAATTTAATAAGTTAAATTGTTGAACATACCTTAATGTTCTTTCCAATTCAAATTGAGGACACTTTAAACTTCTCATATTAACCTGGATGAAGCAACCTCTCAGGTTAATTAAAGTTTAATACCCAGATAGCCTACCCAGGTAGGATTAATCATTGGCATTGATTAATTAATTCAATTTGCTTTTGCAAATTCATTCACGTCCAACTTCCACATTACTGGTACGGTACTGATGGTTCGTCAACATCTATAAATAGATTAAACTTGTCTTTGCAGCTTCCAACAAATTCCAAACCCAAACTTTGAAAAYAAAYGCAKATTTTTCKAAKAWWWTTKTAATAATGTGCAAGCTATCAAAGCAGGTGGTCACCACTCCTCCGCTAATTAGTAAACCTCCGCCCATAAAAGGATTGATCTCTGACCTCAGCAGCGATACCAACCCTAATTATGCCATTTGCGGGAAAAAACAGCTGAAATTGCGAACGCTCTCCAAAATCAACCATCAAACACAGGCTTTGTGACGGTTCTCTTCACTTTGGCACTTATGTATCGCCATCAAAGGTTGGCATTGTTCCAATAACACAGTGCACAGCTGAAGCACGTGCAAGACATGGCTAACATGAGGACACAGGTGGAGAGAACTGAGCAACTATTGACAAAAGCAGGAAATGACAACATTCTGCTAGTCGAGGAACTGCGTTTGAAATCTGAACAATTAAAAGTAATTGCAAATACTCATGACGATGAACGAGCACAAACTCTCCAACAAAATCGTCGTCTGCAGGAACAACTCGATTTAGCCAAAACTAAATACGAGGTAGTCCACTCCAAACTAGATACATCTGTTGAGTTATCTACAAACAGGAGCGCGCAATTTGATAACATGCATGCAGTTTTGTTGAACGTTACTCAAGGTAACAATGTTCTACTCCAAATTCTGCAGACCAAAGACGATCAGTTGATGTACACAATGACGAAGTTGGATGACAAATCAGCAGAACTCATTGAAGTRGCTGACCAAATGAATGTTGAGAGAATCCGGTGATGAAGATGGAAATATTGATTTCCAAGCAAGCGGAAGAAATATCATCACTGAATCTCTCGCTCKYTACTCAGGACCTCTATCTGCAAACCATGACAGATAAGTTTGAGACCGAAAGGAGCAAGTGTGACACTCACGTGTCCAAAATCCGTACTCTAAGCACTCAAGTGGACTCTGCAATGCAGCAGAATACCACCCTTAGGTACCATCTGGAGGAAGTCCAGAATGGTCACGCTCTACAGCATGACTATCCATCCAAGCAACCGGAGTCCGGTACTCAAAGGAGTGAAGACGATAGGTTTCAGACATTGCCTCCATGTCTCCCTTAGTCTTCTCCTCTTGGCCATTCGGCACTGAGGAATATGTCGCCTCTTAGCCAACAAAGCCAATGCTTGGCTTCTCCTCTTGGCCTTTCGGCCCCACCTTCCCCACAGGATGAAGCCAACCCTCTCCGCCCGCTTGATGCGGAATACCTTGACAAACTCGTCAAGAATTCCCCACCTTTGACCCCGTTCCAGGTCAGCCAAACGATACTGAGACGTTCCTAGCTGACATAGAGGACGCGTTGGGTGGCTACCCGAACGCTACGGGTTCTGACAGGGTTTACCTGTTGAAGCGAACGTCGAAGACACGTGACGAGGTTCATTCGCCTACAACAGCAACACGTGRTAAATGACTACGCTAAACTTGCCACAGCTTTGAAATTAGAATTCTGTGGTTCTGCGACTCGCAAACACGATAGCTCACTGGCTAACACAGTCAAACAAGCTCGGAACGAACACCCACAAGCGTACTATCATAGGCTTCGTTCAGCTTACTTTGGCCTACTCACTGAAACAGGAATGGAAGACCTGTTACCATTTAAACAAATGTTTCTGTCAAACATGTCCCCAACCTTCATTACCTACTTGGGCCCTGCAGCCCACGTTGGCTTGCCTATCTTACAACTCAGAGCTTGCAAGCACAGCTTTTGAGGCATCAAAAGTTCGCAACGCTAAGAGCCCTGACCACTCGGTTTTGAAGTTTGACCAGGAGCACTCACTCCAGTTAGAGGGTGCATTATCAGGTATTGGAGCYTTGAGAGATGACGCACAACAACGGTTTCTACCACGAAACCACGAATCCAATAACCACCGTGGTCGACATAACTGTAAAGTGCGTCGCCATCAAAACGACTATCGCTATAATTGACCTGTTCGCTACGTTCCTGCACCCAACCCACACAAAGTGTCAGAGCACAAGGGTAACAAAGGGTTGAAGGACGATCAAAACGTAGACCAATGTTCTCCAGAAGCTTCCACTACGTGAAGAACTTTAAAGCGAGAAAACGTTTTCGAGAAAAAAGGGTAAAATAAGGTCTCAAGACATTAGACGGGATATTACCGGACACCAGGTCCGCAGGGAATATAACACCCATAGCAAGGACGTTAAAATCTCAAATCTCTCCCGCTCTCCCTTCGAGACCCTATCCAGGGCACCGCCATTTGAGTCACTGAAACCCCACGGGCTTTGTCGATAGACTTCTGATACAAAGGTTGCGGAACAAGAGAAAAAGTCAACACGCTTCATCTAAAGCCACAGCCCACTCAAGAAATACTGACACACATCTAGCCTTCGCACCCGAGTGTGTCTAGAACAAGGAAAGTGACACATCACGTCGTGGCGAACGACCACTTCCACGTTTGGGTAATTGTTTTATGTTTTATGTTTTCTTATATTTTCTGATAAGTATCATGCTTTTTATGCTTATTCTTTTATTTTCTTCTTTTTGGTTTTTTTTTTTTTTTTTTCTGTGGAATATGTCACTAAATACAAATCGAAACGACCCATACCTGGAAAACAGTCCTGGAGGACCTGGTGCTTAAACTTGTCTATGCCACTAATTGAGATATTTCTAGCGGACGGAAACTGGTAGCTAGCTAGAGAATGTGCAGACCACTATCACTTCTCTACAAAATTATCAAAAATCTAGTCAGCACCTCTAAACATTGTGTTGATATCTCAAAAGGAGCTTTGTAAGCCAACTAACGTTGGGTAATAAAGTGATACGATGCGACACTAATTTGAGTGGGTCACTCAGTACTACCTCGCCTTCATTCACATATTTGAGATGTCTATGCTGAAACATCAACACTTCAAACCGTATCGCTCGTCATCCTGTGTACTTTACCAGCCTCGAAACTGTAACCCCTGCTACTTGAGAGCAGACTTGAATGGATTGTTAACTCCCGATTCGATGATTGGAAACCAACCTATCCAGGTATGTCACAGCCACGTGCCCTTCCTCCACTGAACCACACTGTCTCCATCTAACGCTCTAGGCTGCAACGCAGCCATTCACGAGGGGTAATCTGTCGAAAGCACCCTTGGGAAAAGAGACATTTAGAAACCTACTTGGTGCAGAATCCGATCCAAGGGGATATTACGATATCTCGACCATTCCATCAGCCAATCTGATTGACCATTCTTTGTCATGATTTCGAGCCAGCTGTCTCTGTGAACTGTGAGCTGCAAGTCTTCCTCTATTTCTGGTGTTTTTATGATTTTAAGCAAATTTGCAGAAATGTCTAAACCTGTTTTCGCTTTTTTATTATTCTTATGCCATTTTAAATTAAGCTGCCAATGAACAAATTGGAAAAATGGAAGGGGTCTGAATACTTTCCAAAATGACACTGTATGATTAGTCAAATGCAAGTTATAATAACATAGAATCGTTAGCACATCTAAAGGGATTGTGGTCTTCCCCCACTAGAATCACACATTACACGCAATCCATTTTGGTAGTTCGAAAGACTACAGTTATTAAACAGTAATATGCATAACATCAGTAATCGTACTGTGCTGATGCCCTCGGAATTGACTATCAATAACACATAAATCAATATTATATGTTTTTTTCATGGCAGCCCGTTCCATTAATGTGGTGAATACATGATGAATCTGTAAGGTGACCGAGACAAAGTTTTTTTACTATACTGAGGACACTAGATTTACGTATCTGATTCTCCTCTGAGCCTGATGACTCTGACTGTGGCTGGTGATTCTACTTGTCTATAATAACCCACATTCCTAGCGCTGCCGGTTTCACAGTGTTTTCCTCTTAGCATGGCACAACACACCACACACAAGACACCACATCTACCCGCCATGCTTTGTTTTAAGTTGGGCATCCAGCACGTATTCAGTGTTCTCGCGCATATCTCCCCTTAAAAGAACCTTCCTGAAAATACTGAGAAAAAGTGGACAATAGCAACTGATTTGTCCTTCTGACGAGACGTCGTAGCCAATATACACTCTATCAAAATAGGTCAGATTTACTCTAAAGATAATCTGCAAGACAATCTGTCATTCATTTGTGAGTGTTTTTGCCACGAGAGACGATCTTAGTCGTGAGCACATTTTACATCTAAACTAAGATGTGTTTGAGTGCATGTATTTCCTCAATTACATATTTTTTGTATGAAAATGAGTCATCTATCATTGAATTGACAATAAACGATACTTTGAGATCTTCATAAGCTTCAGGAGCCTGTACTACAAGCATGACCTATAGCTCCGCTTGTGGAGCTATCGTAAGTGCGGGCATAGATTTATAACTGAGTCTCTCCAAACTTTGGCTTGCCTGAGGTTTATAAAGAGTATGTCAACAAGACCAAAAGACCAACGTCTTAAAATGTGTCGTGAAATATCTGGCAGCAAAACTGTTACAACTGCACCTTGTTTCGATGGAAGCATGCAGCGCGACCCTTGGATTGAAGTGTTATTTGACGCTAATTTTGCACCAAATCCATACATGAAGGCGCTCCGAGCTGCATGACGCCGTACACACATGTCCAAATTTAAGAAAATCATTCTAAAGAAGATAACACTAAAGGTGTTATTAGAGCGAGCACATAATAATTCCTAATGCGTAGCTTTGCCTTTTGAAGAGGAAAGCGGGGCAATTACAACTAAAGGATCTTTTAGCTGCGATTTCAATGACACAACAGGTACAAATTGACAGACACAATCTGTTTTTTCACAACATCCTGATAATTAATACCAATTTCCTTTCCTAGATAAAACAACTATGACAGATACATCTCCTTGTCTTCACATACCCTGAATATATAATCTAATCAATCGCCAATATAATTTATACCAAGAACAATCACAATAATAGGACTGGTTGAGGCCAACTCAAAAAGGCACACCGATATGCTAGCCCAGGCAATTTCCCTCTGTCACCTACTTTATTCTCACACTTCACTTGAGACATACTTACTATTTTAACCAGTTTTATTCAGTGAGAATTTGAAACTAAAAATTATGTTCAAAGAAGGGAAGCTGAGCGATAAAAAATGCCACTACACACACACACCACACACACCACACACACACACAGCGACTTATCTATCTACAGAAAGGCCTCACTACTACTCTGGCTCTCTTCCCAATCAACTTGTTCATTATTCTCCTCGCAGTCCAACAACGTCTGGTGTGCTTTAATATGAACTCCAGTGTCGTGTTCATTATTCACCAAACGGGAAATGTTACCCATATCATCATCCCATGAGCCACTATAAAGCGCAATACTTCTAGAGGCTCAGGCATAGGATTCTGAAGCTAAAAATATTATTCTTTCGCTTTCTTTTTTAGGCACATGTATTGTTACACCGTCAACGATGTGACAACCTGTCCTCTTTTAGATCAACCTGTTAGAGGGAAGTCTGACCTTCATGGGGGATTGAATGGTAACCGCGGCGGGGGGCGTGGCTCAGGCTGACAGGGGGAGAGTTGTCTCCTTATT
>NW_019942576.1:457127-461241 GCF_002910315.2 Salvelinus sp. IW2-2015 | reverse complement strand
CTGCACCCAACCCACACAAAGTGTCAGAGCACAAGGGTAACAAAGGGTTGAAGGACGATCAAAACGTAGACCAATGTTCTCCAGAAGTTCCACTACGTGAAGAACTAAAGCGAGAAACGTTTGAGAAAAAGGTAAAAGATAAGTCTCAAGGACTAGACGGGGAATTACCGGACACCAGGTCCGCAGGAATTAACACCCATAGCAAGGACGTTAAAATTCAAATCTCTCCCGCTCTCKCTCGAGACCCTATCCAGGGCCCGCTTGATCATGAAACAAGCCCACGGGCTTTGTCTATAGACTCTGATACAAAGGTTGCGAAGAAAAAGGTCAAACGCTTCATTAAAGCCAAGCCCACTCAAATCTGAAAAGTCGATCTGCTTCCACCTTGAACAGAAATGACACATCACGTCGTTGCGAACGACCACTCCACTTTGTGGGGAATATGTCCACTAAATACYAATCGAAACACCCATACCTGGAAACAGTCCTGGAGGACTGCTTAACTTGTCATGCGCTAATTGATTCGGGTGCAACAATATCACTCATCTCTCAAACATTGTTRGATGATCTCAAAAGGGCTTTGAAGCCAACTAAARGTTGGTAAAAAGTGGAACGATGCGACACTACACTTRGAGGGGTCACTCAGACTACCTCGCCTCTCACATTGAGAGTCATGCTGAAACTACACTTCAAGGACGTATCGCTCGTTCACCCTTACCAGCCTCGAAACTGTACCCCTGCTACTTGGAGCAGACTAGATGGATCGGTTACTCCCATTGATGGATTGTAAAACCACTCAGGTATGGTCACAGGCCACGGTGCCTTCTCCACTGACCACACTGTCTTCCTCTAACGCTAGCTGCAACGCAGCCATTCACGAGGGGTATCTGTCGAAAGCACCCCTTGGGAAAAAGACATTTAGAAACCACTTGGTGCAGAATCCGATCCAAGGGGATATTACGATATCTCGACCCATTCCATCAGCCAATCTGATTGACCATTCTTTTCATGATTTCGAGCCAGCTGTCTCTGTGAATGAGCAACTTCCCTCTATTTCTGTTTTATATTTTTAAMAAATTTGCAGAAATGTCTAAACCTGTTTTCGCTTTTTAATTTTCTTATCCATTTTAGAATTAAGCTGCAATGAACAAATGTGGAAAAATGGAAGGGGTCTGAATACTTTCCAAATGCACTGTATATAGTCAAATCAAGTATAATAGAATCGTGCCATAAGGGAATTGTCTTCCCACACAGAAATTAACTGAATCATTTGGTTCTGAAAGAACTACAGTATTAACAGTATTATGAGTCTTCAGTAATCTACTGTGCTGATGCCCTCGAATTACTTCAAACAATAAAATCAATTGTYTTTTTCATGGCAGCCCGTTCCATTAATGTGGTGAATCACATTGGTGAAGGTGACCGAGACAGTTTTTTTWATGAGATATTTGTATCTGATTCTCCTCTGCTGATGCTCTGACTGTGGCTGTGTTCTACTGGTCTATTAATACCCATCATTCCTAGCTGCGTTTCACATGTTTCCTCTACATGCACACACACACACACACACAGACACACACACTACCGCATGCTTTGGTTTAATTGGCACCGAATTAGTGTTCTCGCATTCTCCCTTAAAAGACCTTCGCTTGAAAAATGAGAAAAAGTGACAATAGCACTGTTTGTCCTTGAGACGTCGTAGCCCCAATATACACTTTCAAAATAGTCAGATTTAATCTAAGATAACTCAAGAAATCTGTCATTCATTTTGATGTTTTTGACGAGGAGATCTAGTCGTGGCAATTTTACATCTAACTAAATGTTTGGTGCAGTATTTCCTCAATTTACAATTTTTTGTATGAAAATGAGTCATCTATCATTGAATGACAATAAACACTTCATTAAAGAATCCCTACTGCTGACCAATGAGCTACGAAGGGGCGTATACTGAGTCTCCCAAACTTTGGCTTGCCTAGGTTAAAGATATCGTCAAAGACCAAAAAGAACCAAAACGTCTTAAAATGTTGTCGTAATATCTGCACAAACTGTTACAAACTGTTTCGGATGGAAGCATGCYGGCGCCTTGATTGAATTTATTTGACAATTTGCAAAATCCATACATAAGGGCGCTCCAGCTCATGACGCCTACACATACAATTTAAGAAAATCATCAAGGATAACACAAAGTTTAACAGCTTATTTCCATGGTGGTCCTTTTGAAGAGGGAAAGGGGGAATACACAAGGTTAGGCGGTGATTGTAATGACAACAGACAATGACAGACACAATTGTCAGGGGGGAGATTTCTCCTTAATTCTTGGAGGTACAACCTGGCTAGTGGTTTAAGGGCCTACGATCATCCACAAAAGAAAGAATTCATGTGTTTTCTGTTTACAAATGGAATAATTAATGTAGGGCACACATCAGAAAACCATTGCTCAAATACATCATCTAAACAACAGAGTACTACATCAAAACAGAAAATGGTCTTCTTACTGTCTGTCTTTTACTGGTTTAAATTCACTCCCACACAGTGAGTATGGCTGTCAGTTGAATGCTTTCAAATTTCACTTAAAGAAAATGTCTCTGCTTACCTGAGAGAATTCCTACTTCATGGAACCTCATCACTAAGATGTGGAAATTACATTGATATACTATTATGTTTTTTTACATTTACATTTATGTATTTTCTAAGAAAATAAAAATGTGATCTAAAGGATTCAATGGAATGGAACTCTTTTGCGTGTAAGGTGCTGATTAGGCTAAATTAGGATATTGGGAAATGTAAACATAAATACCGAACTTGTTTTTGCATGGGTTCTGCGACGTGGTTAACTTTTAACAGCTAGGACCTCTATTTCTGGTCCCGGAATCCCGCTGAACTGACAGGTTAAAGTCTGCTTGAAAAGAGGCGCTAACCTAGAAAAGCTGCTAACGTTAGCCATCAAGCTAACAAAGTTAGTCTCAGATGAGTTTTCCAACGGAGCCCTCTTTMTCTAGAGAAGTAAATMAACGGTTCCAGCYCTGTAGGAGCTGTATCTACRACACTTTGTTTCGGGAAAAACTGGATCACTCAGAGTTCCAATGCGGCAATTGTTTGCTTGCCAAGGATTATATGTTTGAGGTGGCTTCCCTGATCACGTAGGTCGCCAGCCCATGAAAGAAACTGGGGAAAACACAGAGTGGAATGTTGACCTTTTCTACGCCAGTGGATGGACTGCGTTCGCGCATGTTGGATGCATCGCCGTCTTGTCGTTTGTCGTTATCCGACTGGCCGGTGTTGCCCGGAGTTCGTTCGCCAGGGGAGCCATTTCCTTCCTCTCCTCCCCCATCTGATAGCGGAGTCGAAGAAGCACAGCAAGAGTAGCATAGCCATCAACAATAGTCGCATGTCACGAGCCGTGGAAGCCAAAGTCGAGAGGCCCGAAGCGGATACAAAAAACAAATAGTTTCCCTGTCCTGGAGCCTGATCTTCCTGCACCTTCGTCGCTGGGGGTACTTGTGTCTGCGGCCGCTGTGACTACTTCCCCTGCAATTTCGACGTCGACGTCGGCAACCTTCCGTCCCTGCTCTGGATCAAGCAGGGCTTCTCCATCTGTCGGAGGCCTGCACCATCCTGTGAAGCATGGGAGCATTTCCTCGTCCTTCTCGCCAGCCGTGATTTTGGGAAGCTCCATGGTAAGAAATGTGACTGTTCCTGGTGCAAAAACAATGTCCCCAACCAGCTGCTTGAGTAAATGACATTACTAAGCTTCTCCCAAATGTCCTACGCCAGGACATGGACATTGATTCTATTGTAGTCCATGTGGGTTTTAATGACATTATGAAGGGCAGCTCTGAACAGTTGAAACTGGATTTCAAAGAGCTGATTGACTCTCTGCWAGACATTAATAAAATACCCATCATATCTGGCCCTGTAACGTCTCTGAATAGTGGCACTGACCGCTTTAGCAGGATTCTTTCTCTTCACAACTGGCTACGTGGTTATTGCCACTCAATGGCTGTAACTTTTGTTGACAATTTCGATACCTTTTGGAAAAAAGGGAGAGAGTGCAGTTGAAGTGATGAACTGTCATGGTCAAGGAACATATTGATAAAGTAGCTGATGGGGAAGC
>NW_019942576.1:430531-450145 GCF_002910315.2 Salvelinus sp. IW2-2015 | reverse complement strand
TGGAAAAAAATATGTTTTATAAAGGAGGATGGGATCCACCCAAATCATTTGGTTCCAGGATCCCTTCACAGCATTATAACCTGGGTTGAGACAAATGACTTATCAATGACCCAAGCCCAGCCCGTTTAAACCCTACCATTGTGTCGTTGAGTCATCATATGCTTTAGCAAATGTACATTATACCAGGGGCATTGGTAGACACAATGTAAGTAACTATATTATGTCCCTTTAAATGCACTGAGATCCTAAGCTATTGTATGCAGCAATCATGTGCCTATGAACCAGCCAGCTCAGTTAAACCTACCATTTGTGTCGTTGAGTCATCATAATGCTTTAGCAAATGTACATATACCAGGGGCATTGTAGACACAATGTAAGTAACCTAATATAGTCCCTTTAATGCACTGAGGATCCTACAGCTATTGTATGCAGCAATCATGTTGCAGCATTACAATGCTGTTAGCATGAGGCGGGTGCCCTAGTAGGAAGTCCACCTGTGTGCAGCTCCCCCTGCACTAACATAAATAACATGATAATATCTACTTCTGCTAAGCTTCCAGTAAAGCAATGAAACAAGAGCAAGGCATCCCAGAATAATTTAAATAGCCCACATTAAGATATGTAACTTAAGAAATACAAGGTTCATGAAATTCTAACTTTCTAGTAACAGATGATATTCATATTCTGACTATCTCTGTGAAACTATATTAGACAATACCTTTGATGATTAAAGAATAGCAATACAAGGTCATAAAATTTACAAAAAATACAGAAATGCCAGTGGTGGGGAGGTGTGCTGTTTGGTATTTCAGAACCACATTCCTTAAAGATAAGAGGATCTATGTTAAATACTCGAAGTAATATGACTACAGGTTTCATCTGCCTCACCTAAAGCCCATTCTTGTGGGAAGCTTGTTATAGACCACCAAGTGCTAACACTCAATATCTGGATAACGTGTTGATAATATATGTGATATCAACCAGAGAGTATTTTTTCTGGGGATTTAAATATTGATTAGCGTTCATCAAGCGGCCACTCAAGAAAAATCTTCAAACCTTTTACCAGTGCCTGCAACCTGGTTCAGGTTATCAGTCAACCTACCAGGGTAGTACAAAACAGCATTAGAATGAAATCATCAACATGTACTGATCACATATTTACTAAGTGCTGCAGTGTTCCAGATCCATTCGGAATGTTAGTGATCACAATATAGTAGCCATCCATAGAAAAGCAAAAGTTCCAATGGCTGGGCCTAATATAGGAGAGAGATTTGAATAATGTGACGTGTCAAAATTTTTGATTGATGAACCCTATGTGAAAACTCTATGTGGAACTCTATGTGACCCTATGTAGTGATGACTTGTTATGCATGTCTATCTGGTCACACAAGCCTGGTTAGGTGGGGGCTTATGGGTTGAGTAGGGCATTTGACAGGCCGTTAATGATGATGACCCAAGCCTGATTTATGGGACCCTATGTAATGATTTATGACCCTATGTCATGTAGAAGGTGCATGCCCAATATTTGGTTTCAGTCAGGATCTGTGGTTAGGGGTTGGTGGGGTTGGGGGGTAAGTAAAGTAAGTGCCCATGTGTCAGGTCAAACCTGTTACTGGTTCTCACGGTTGCGGGTGGTTAATGCCCCTTATAAAGCCGCTGAACCAATTCCTGTTTAAGAGTGCACAAGATCTTAAGAATATTAAAACAAAAATGACACCTATGCCAATTGTTAGGATGTTTATGCTCGGCTTGTCATGAACCCATGACCTAAAGCCTTGAAAGAAGTTCTGTGTGAAGCTCCAGATGTTTTAAAAGATTTTTGGCGTACGAGTGAGGCCCTATGGTCTTACATATTCCACCCTGAGGATTCTACCCCCGGTAAAGATATTCACAGACAGTGGATCCAAACCCATTTATCAGGCAAGAACCTGGGATTTTTTCTCCTGACTCTGGGGGATGGAGAGAATGGCTAAAATCAGGCTGCTCTATGTAAAAATTGAACAGGCTCTAGTGGTACACAGCTGCCGGCATGCTGGAAGAAACAGGTCTGCGGACGCAGGATCTGAAAGCTCTAAAATCGCTTCAATGGACTATGCCCGAATTAACAAAGTGACAATTTTAGCCTGAGAATTTTATGATGGTGCTAATGCTACAAAGTCTGTCAATTCTCCTGTAGCTGCCAGACAGTGCAAAGAGTCAACTTGTTAGCCCGTTTTAGTTTAAATGCGTTGGGTTATCCGATTTTCATAACCCTTATGAATAAGCTGGACATTCTCTTCCAAAATCGGGAACAGTTAAAGCGCTGCGAGGCTGCCTTGAGGACACGAGTCAAGACCAAAAGGCCCGACGGAGATCTAACCCCGGGGAGTGAAAACTTACCAAGTGGGGATGCTACCTTAGCAGAGAGCCTTGGCCTTTGAGGGCGAACTCGACACGGACAATGGCGGGTTGTTGCATAGCTCCCAGGATCTGTAAGAAAGGCATCGTAAAATACCTTAAGAATGTAAGGATATAAAATGTATGTACTACAAATATTTTGAATGAAATAAATGGTTTTAAAATCAGAATCTCACCACGTTATGAACTCTCGCGTTTGTTCACTCTTAGCCGCAGTCTGTCCCTGAGAAAAAACTTGCGGAAAAAGCATTGTGCGCGCGTATGTGCGTGAGGAGTTTTCTTTAGTGGCTGTGTGTGTTTCCAAAACAGAAAAAAGTGGGGCTGGGGTTGTGGTGTGTTTAAAAAATACCCTTGGCATCTGCCGCTCAAGGCTCTCTCTCTCTCTTCTCGCTCTTGCCGGGGGGGTCGTTTGAAACAAGTTTCACTAGCCTGCCAAAACAGTGCCTACCCCCACAAACAATAATATTGTGTTCTTACGACTCCTAATCTTAAAGGCCTCATAAAACTATTTTTTAGGTGGCTAAAAAAGTCTTCATCCCAGCGATGTTCGAGACCAACCACCCCCTGCATCTAGGTGCTAGCCCCCCGGAGATTTTTAGAAGATCCAAAAGGATCCAATGTGTGACACACCCAATACCATGTGTTGGAAATGTGTCAATATACCATGGGCGGGGGTATAGCCCAAAAAACGACAAACCCCAAATGCTATGTAAAAATCATTTCAGGGGTTTTGCCTATCGTCGTAGAGGGTACAAAAAAAGCGCTAGGAAAACCAGGGCAATGGTTAGCAGCGTTTTTAGTTCCGATGGCAAACAGCCACCTCCAGAAACTCCAGAATCGTTTCTCATCGGACTGAAGCGTTAAAAAAGATTAATCGGGAAAAACAGTCTAATGGATCTATCGGCAAGGGTGAGTTCGTTGAAATAAATCTTTATTAGATTTGTTGTTGTGGAATGGTTTTGAAAAGCGTGGGATGTTATAGAAATATAAACAATCTTAGGACCCAGATTGGTAACCGTTATAACAAGCAATTTAGCTAAAGATGATTAATAGCTTTAATATTGTCGATATGGTTTTATAGATTCTGAAACATTCACGCAAGCATACTCCGAGGTAAACTGAGCTCGAACCATGCCCAATGGGGGTCCGGAACAAAGTTGCAGAACAAACAAACGCCTACCTGAATTGTAAAGTAAAGTAAGCTCAAGAAGCCATACTAAAAATATTTATACCTTAAAACAAAAAGTGTGGGCATCTGATATTAAAAGTCTATTTTATATGTGTACAGAGACCTAAAGCTAGAAGGTTAAACGAGGCCCGATGGAGCCTGAACGGTTCTTGCCAAGCATATGACTGACGAGACAATTATCCCTTATTGACCCGGATGTTTTTACACACAAGCCACGAACACAGGATTTAAAACGCCAGGTCAACTTCCTGGGACAGGAACAACGTTGTCCCCCAGATTTCTAAACACAAGGATAATTAGTGCTCAGATCCACAGTTCCGCTTCACCCGAACAATTCTACTTGGCCGAATTCACGAGACCTCGTTCCAAGACAAGTATGAATCAATATATTATATTATTATTTATAGCGTTATTTTATTATTTTCTTTATTTATATATTTTTTTATGCCGGAATATGGTTAAAACCAGGCCTTATATTGTTTTGTTTTTTTTTGTTTTTTTTCAGCGCTCAACATCTACGAACCTGCAGATGCTGTATACTGCTGAACAAAGACAATCAGCCCCGGGTTTCAGAACTTCGTTCCAGAACAGCCCCTCGTCAAAAAAGCCGAGTATTTAATAATGTATGTAATAGTAGAGCTTATATCCGGAAATGTATTTTTCGCATTTTTAACATATTTTAGGGTTAAAAACTATTTGTATGTATTATTTTTATTCAGACTCCTCACCGGCTTATAAGACAACACACAAACATCGGAGATGCCCAGACAAGCATCCCCGAGAGGTCCAAAGGACACCAGTCAAGAAAACAGCGAAACCTGATGGATTTGCCAAAGATTTAAATGACATTTTCTGAGGTAGACGATTTGATGTTCTGTGAAGCTGCCAACCTTCGTGAATCGGCCCAATTCTCGTGGCGGCAAAAGCAGATGCCTGAAAATAGACCAAGACCGTTTTTTAAAGGCGTTTACCCTGGGCTTTTTAAAAAATCACCGAAAGGCTCTACTCCAGAGGCGCATGGTTATTCTACTCGAGCATCAATACAATCAGGATGGTGGCATTCTGGCGTAGCGAGCTACCCCGTATGTTAAAAAACATTAGGGCTAAAACAAAGCAAATACCGCCGTTGAAAAAACACACAGGGTAAACACACACCACACACACATCCTTAATTAGACAAATTGGCGCCCCCTATCGACCTAAGTAGGACAATTGAAACCCTCTTAGCCATGATCCCTACAGAGCTCCAGATATGTTTAAAAACCATATGAATGGATTCGGGGGTAATTGACATAATGACAATAGATGAAAATCTATTATCACAGATTTCCCTCGAACTCATAGGACATTATTACACGTATGAATGAGTCAGGGCGCCTTCCGAGAAAACATGTTATCACAGATTCCCGAAACCATCAGATCTCTAATTACCCAGCTTAAACGCGAGCCCTAGTTAATTCGGCCCCACAGACACCTCTAAAGACCAGCCTTTACAACATTGTTCCGAGAGCTGAAAATCAATATTGATGTTTTGAACAGTTGACAAAATGATCTAGCAAATCTGGAGGGGGCCGGTTCTTGAGATCAGTGTACAGAACGAGAGCGCTAGGGTTTAATTCGGCACCCAGACACCTATAAATCAGCCTTTAACACCAATGTCCGAAGAGTCTGAACCCAATACGATGTTTTTGAACGATTGGGACAAGTGCCTAGCAAATCTGGAGGGGGAGGTCTTGATCGAAGTGTACATGGTTTGCGTCGAAATAAATTCCAGCAATATTGTAGGTTCGACAGTTTTTCAAATTTCGCATGGGGGGTCAGATTCGGAATATGCGTGTTTTACGTAATGCTTATGGACACTTTGAATGAACTGTTAGCTAGGATTAGAGATTATAGCGAACCAAGGGAGCTCTGACAGTTGGAAATGGTGTGGAGACAGTCTACAGAGCAAGGTACGCTTATTTGTACCCAGAATGGTGAAGCAGATCTTGAACAATTGTTAAACTGCTAGAAACGCCCTTTTCAGTCAAATTTAAACGTGCTAGGCAGATAGGACCCCTCGAACTTGTAGGACAATTTTTAGGACGACAACCACAAGGGGGCGGGGTCAGAGGACGAAAGCTCCGGATAGTCTGATGGCAGTCAGAAATTTCATAAGCAATAAAAGGCCTATCTCATAAACGTTCCCAAATCCAGGTACATAAGCTATGTTTTTATTTTGCCATTAGGTTTGGCCCACTTACTCAGCCAGGATGTACTGATCAAGCCGCGTTTACAAAAAAGCTCGAGAGCTACAAACTGCGGGGTCTCGGTATACAGGATGCTGTGGCTTTCGCAGACATAGTCAAATTTGAAAAACTTTCTGAACATCAAGATTTGTGGTTTTGTACCACAAGTAGCGGCGAATGACGCTCTCCTCAAGTTCCAAAATATACCCGAACCACATCCAAGGACTATGTACTTTTATGTGCAAAATTGAGCATTACTATGCCGCTAACTAAATCACAGCCTTTGTTAGGCGATCCAATGTCTGTCCCAGCCTTCATACCGGGTACAACACGCATGGGGGGGCACTCGTGCCGTTAAACTGTTCAGTATGTTCTGGATAAACATTGCCCTATGCAGCCGCTAAACTGACCCCTGTTGCGGATTGTCACCGCACCAGTGTCTCGGCCTAACTGTTACGAAAACACAAAACTGAAAACATTGCATCCCAAGCATGTTAAATCTGTAAGCAGTTGTGACATTAACAAGAAAATGTCCAAAGTCTTGCAATTACAACCTTAAATAAGATAGCCCCCTAACCTCATGTTTGGGGAATTATACACTGCCCAATCTGGTAAAGGTCCCTTTGAAAAGCAGAGACGCGGGAAGCGGTTCAAGAAGTAACACATGAGTGTTACATTCAGCCCTTGGCTGAAGATTGAACATACAGAGAAAATTGTTGTTTTATGATTGAGACAAATCAGCAATTCAGGGGTTCATTTTGCCTTATTTTTGTGTACAACCATGACTTTCAAGGGTGAAAATGGTCGGCCGAGGGCCCAATGTGCCCGGCTCTTTCTAAAACTTTTAGAAAAGCCAGTACAGAACTTCACGGTTTAATAGCTCACAATGCTAGGCCTATGACGCCTATCTGCTTCTGAACCCTTTGATTACAGCAAGGCGTTGGCCCCCGTGCATAGCTCAAGGAGTAAAATATTATGCTGGTTGACCCGCCTTCAAAACAGAGATACATTGACAGCTTAAGCTTCTTACCCATGAGATTGGCTCAAAATTCAGAGGCCTTGGTTTGAAAAACTCTGTCAAGGTATTTCCCTCATTTCTTCACATCTGAGGAGAATCTACATGATATAGGCTCTTATCCAGCCCCCGAAATGTACGGGTGTGATCAAATGTCTCCCAAAAGAGCGTGAGAGATTTCATGACATGGTCGAGACCGAAGACATGGCACTTCTTGATTTCCCATAAAAGAGATGGAATCATACTGTGACAATGACGTTGTTTTAGTACTTCGTGAAGATGCCTCAGATTCAGAGAAGACGGGTAATTCAAAGATGCGGGCAGTGGCCCCTGAGCTTACAACTATTGCATCCGCGTGCATGAAAACCGATCGTTACACACTATCTAACTCCTGAATCTATAGCTATTCCCATCGCCAGACAACTACCGCGCCAATTCAAGGCCTACTCTAGTGGTTCCATTCAATTGGTTGGAGTACTTGGCCCAGGTAAAGATATTTTTTATCCAACATGCTTTGAATCGGGGGGAATTTTTGGCCTTACCATGTAGATGGATACACACAGATTGACGGGGTTGAGACAAGTGTATTGAGTACAACGGTTGTTTTTCACGTGTGTAAAATTTATGCCTTTTGTCCCCAGGCTTGTGTGTCCTAACCCAAAAGATTTTGGGAAATTGTATCAAGAGTTTCAAGACCAAACTGAATTCTTTAAAGGCTACTTACGGGTTAAAAGTTGTGGTTTTTTGGGAGCACGGAATGGACGCCTGCAAAAAGGCGGATCCTAGTGTTAAGGCCTCCTTACCCATTATACCTCAGAGCCCCTGGAACCGCGACAGGCCTTGTTTGGAGGCCGACCCAATGCTTTTGACATTCGTTATGTAGCTAAAACCCGACGAGACAATAGGCTATGGAGATTTTTTACCATCCCTAATCCTCATGTAATGAGTTCCTCATTCTATCCTATAGGGGCTCCTGAAATTTTCACAGCGACTTTGACGAACCCCAATTATTTTGGTTTAAGTCAAAGCGACTGCTACCCTCCTAAGGGGGCGGTTATACCTGTGTTGCCTTACAAGGGTCCTAAAGGAAAACGTTTCTTTCCCCTTTGGCGCACATGCCTGTGAAATCCACAACCAGGAAAACCCTGTGATCACTCAGATCAAGAAAGAGCCCTGACCGGTGGATGGATCACTGTAGAATTCGCTAAGGCTTTCGAGAAGCGGGTATCGTGTGGCCAAAATTTTGAGTGTGGAACCTTTTCCAGGAAAATCAGACACACTTTTTAAAGAGTACATCAAAACCTTCTTGAGATGCAAGCAGATGGCTTCAGGGCTATCCTGCATCGGTCACAGATCAATAAAGTAAAGATCAGTACATTCAAGGTACTACCATCGGACAGAGAAGGCATACTTCTTGGACCCTGACCAGAATAGACGGTCAACCAAAACCAAAAGAAATGGTGTCGAAATTGTACTTGGAACTCCCTTTTGGGGAAATTTAAGCGCAGAGATGCAATATGGATCACCCTCTTCGAGGTCACTCGTTTAAACCCCCAAGATGTTGCTAAGTGGGGGGTTCAATCCCCCGGTTTGCTTACATAGGGGACCACAGAGTCTGTGTCTTGGTTAAATGAAAACACCGCTCTGCAAAGCTGTTCCATTGAGGGTGTACAGTTAAGTCGGCCATAGGCGTGGTAAATGCTGCAAGAAACCCATTTACATTACCCGGGGGTAGAATCCCACTTTGGTGGCGCCTCCATGCACCAAGCATGTCTTGACTCCAAGAAGGAAAAATTTGAAATTTCGTATCTGGTTCCGGAAAAAACAAATTCCCAAAAATTCTTCGGGTCTTTAATGATCGAAGTTGTTAGCATATTGCATCTCGGCCCGCTAATTTCCCCCAAAGGAGTTCAAGTACAATGTTCGAACAATTTCTTTTATGGTTTTGTTGAACCTCTATTCTGTCAGGGTCAAGAAAGTATGCCTTCTCTGTCATGGTCAGTCTTGAATGTACTGATCGTTACTTTCTGAATCTGTGACCGATGCAGGATAGCCTGAAGCCATCTGCTGTGCATCTCAAGAAGTTTTGATGTACTCTTTAAAAAGGTGTCTGGATTTCCTGGAAAAGTTCCACACTTCAAAGTGTTTTGCCACACGATACCCCTTCTCTAAAGCCTTAGAGAATTCTTACAGTTGATCCATACACCGGTCAGGGCTCTTTCTTTGATCTGAGTGATCACAGGGGTTTCCTGGGTGTGGATTTCACAGCAATGTGCGACAAAGGGGAAAGAAAAGTTTTCCTTTAGGACCTTGTAAAAGGCAACAACAGTATAAACAGCCCCCTAAGGTAGACAGCTCGCTGTTGATTAAAACCAAAATTAATGTTGGAAGGTTTCGTCAAAGTCCTGTGAAAGTCTGTCCAAAACAAAGCACTGTTCTACCTTCTTAACAGCGTGTGGTCAGGTGCCACAAAGAGGGACTTAAGACAATTGGAATTGGCCCAGAACAGGGCAGCACGGCTGGCCCTTGGATGTACACAGAGAGAAAACATGAATAATATGCATGTCAATCTCTCCTGGCTCAAAGTGGAGCCAGGAGAGATCATCACTACTTGTTTTTGTAAGAAGTGTTGACATGCTAAATGCATCGAGTTGTCTGTTTAAATGACTAGCACACAGCTCAGACACCCATGCATACCCCACAAGACATGCCACCAGAGGTCTCTTCACAGTCCCCAAGCCCAGAACAGACTATGGGAGGCGCACAGTACTACATAGCCATGACTACATGAAACTCTATTCCACATCAGGTAACTGATACAAGCAGTAGAATCAGATTTTAAAAACAGATAAAAATACACCTTATGGAACAGCAGGGACTGTGAAGCAACACAAACATAGGCACAGACACATGCATACACACACATGATAACATACACACTATATACACGTACACAAGGTTTTTGTGTCATAGACATGTGGTAGTGGAGTAGGGGCCTGAGGGCACATACTTAGTGTGTTGTGAAATCTGTTATGAATGTGTCGTAATGTTTTAAAAATGGTATAACTGCCTTCATTTTGACAGATCTCAGGAAGAGTAGCTGCTGCCTTGGCGAATGGGGATCCATAATATATACAAATAAAAATTGGGTAAATATGAAACCCAGTTCGATAAACTATTTATATCCATGGCTCTTTTTCTTTGTAAACTATCAAAAAGTGAACTGAGAGTGGACTGAAAGGACACTTTATGTTGGATCAAATTGTTAGATAATCATTCATTAAGCTGAAGTAATGATCATTGATTGATATATCCTCATCATGTTAAGATTATGGCACTGTGATCACAATTCTGAATGTGTGTCCTGCTTTCAACACTTGAGAAAATGTCACCATCTTCATAAAGCGTCTACTAACCAATGTTCCCATCAAAATGTTTTATGTGCAATTATGGCTTTTTATTGTTATCCCTCTTAATGTGCTGAGAGGCCTGAGAGGGTTCTGGTAGTGTTCTGGTAAGTTTGTTAGGCAGTTAGGGATGTGTGAGAGTCTCCCTGCATTTGTCCAGAAGGTAGCAATTGAGATGTCACAATCCCCTGAACCCAACAATCTCTTGACTCTCAGCTCAGATATCTCTTAATCATCAGTTAGAGGTGGAGAAGTTGAGATTTGTGAAGATCTGGMTCTTGATTTACTGTCTTGTCATTCACTGATATGCATACGCCTTTTCTGTCCCAAAATCATCACCTTCGACTTACTAACAAGCCAAAGGCAATCTAAATACTGTATCACCACACACAGCAGATACAATAATACACTCAAGCTTTCAGGCAAAGTTACAAAGATACATCTAACTGACACTAACAGTGCCCTAAAGACCTTGTCTATTTTGGCTTGCCATTGTGCATCACAGGATCAAATATAGGCCTGCTCTTCTACAGGGAAGTTTTTTTCCTGACACTAATTCCTGTAACACATTTACACACGGCAGCCCTGAGCCACAGGAACAATGACGCACCTGATCAAAGTGTAAAATCCCTCCTTCCACAGCACTCCTGGATAAAGTACATTTAGGCAGTGAGATGCACTGTGGGGGACAGTTTTTCTGTAGCTTTAAAAATAAAAATCATATTTGTTGGACGGTTGTGTGTGTGTGTGTGTGCATGCACTTCAGTGTTAGGTTGTCAGAGTGAACGTGTTGTGAGAAAGCCACAGTGTGACCTGAGAGAGAGACACCTCCAGATAAGATGCCTCTCAAAGGGCAGACCCTAAGTGAGACACACACCAAAACCTACTGTCACATTGTTGTTTGCATAACCTTTCCAAAGGTCAGAAAGCATTTGTGACCATTTGATGGACCTGTCACTACTGTCTGAGTGCCGTGTGTTTGGAGTAGTGTGTCAGACGATAATGAGAGAGGCTGAAGCAAAAGAAAAAGGATTAACGCTGAAGAAAATAGCTGTGGTCCAGAGGGAGGAATCAAATGGAGCTCATCTAAGGACAGGAGGAATCAAATGGAGCTCATCTAAGGACAGGAGGAATCAAATGGAGTTCATCTAAGGACAGGAGGAATCAAATGGAGTTCATCTAAGGACAGGAGGAATCAAATGGAGCTCATCTAAGGACAGGAGGAATCAAATGGAGCTCTCGCTGTGAATGAATCCGCCTATGAAAAAAAAAACTTGCAAAGGTTAATATGCCCATGAAACCGTTAGCTCATGGCACATCAGACCACAAATGTCGCACCTTCGGAAGCAAAATGGAGTCCTTTGACTAATGTCGTCTGGCAGGATATGGTTCAGATGAGGATGTAAGCTGATAGACCAGCAGCGGGGAAAATTAGGTTCTCCCCAAGCGAATTGTCATGCCTGGACAAAACCAAGGTCGGATTCCCCTGCTCAGACATCGCATGCATCAACCAATAGTGTGTGCCTCGTCATCAACTGTGTCATCGACTGACAGATTGCTATGACATATGTGGTTAGCTGATACTTAACGTACCTATCCAGGCATTGTAGAGATCTGGCATGCGTCAGCAACGCCTGGGCAGACGAACATGCGTGGAGTCTGCATGATAAATGCAATGTTGACACAAAGGAGCATGTGCTTTCAGGACTGTTTGACTAGCTTTATTATTTCATTGGATTTTGTAAGGCATTGAAATATTTATATCTTTCATTACTAAATGCCATCAGTTATAGTAAGAAAATAAATCTCCTCCAAAACGGAATTYCAGTAGTATGACTCAAATAACCTTAATTTAATTAGTTACAATGCAACAACCGAAGAGGAAAAACATGTAMAAAATGTGGGAAATCAAACAGAATTGTTCAGTGAAGCGTTTGGGGATAAATTTAGTATAATCTGAAAATGCTCTTGTTTAATTGAGCCATTGTAGTCTACTCCAGATTTAGGGAAACGGTAGTTAAGTTACATTTTTACTTTAGAACTTGTTGTGTTCTGTTGTTAAAGCCATGATGGGAATGGCTTACAGGTGCAGTGGTAAAGGCATGTTTCATTATTTGTTGAAATGTTTTAATCTTTTTACCCATACTGCATGTGTGTGTGTGCAAGCACTGATGTAACTGTATTACAAGTTGTCTGCACACCATTGCTGACAACATCCTGGCTTGTTTTCGCCTGGTAGTTATGCTTTCAGTAGAC
Source organism: Salvelinus sp. IW2-2015 (assembly GCF_002910315.2). Classification (NCBI taxonomy): domain Eukaryota; kingdom Metazoa; phylum Chordata; class Actinopteri; order Salmoniformes; family Salmonidae; genus Salvelinus; species Salvelinus sp. IW2-2015. Next base: position 437,653 of record NW_019942576.1, on the reverse strand, counting down.
CTGTGGGTAGTTAGTCATCTCCTCCAGTAGGGTTATAGGTTGATAGTCATTTACCTCCGTAGGCTATAGGTTGATAGTCATCTCCTCCAGTAGGTTATAGTTTGATAGTCATCTTCCAGTAGGCCTATAGGTTGATAGTCATCTCCTCCAGTAGGGTTATAGGTTGTATAGTCCTCTCTCCAGTAGGCTATATGGTTGATAGTCATCTCCTCCAGTAGGGTTATAGGTTGATAGTCATCTCCTCAGTAGGCCTATAGGTTGATAGTCATCTCCAGTAGGGTTATAGGTTGATAGTCATCTCCTCCAGTGGGATCTATGGTGATAGTATATCCTCCTCAGTAGGCCTATAGGTTATAGTCATCTCTCCAGTAGGGTTCATGGTGATAGTCATCTCCTCCAGTAGGCCTATAGGTTGATAGTCATCTCCTCCAGTAGGGTTCTAGGTTGATAGTCATCTTCCAGTAGGTATAGGTTAGTCATCTCCTCAGTAGGTTCTAGGTTGATAGTCATCTCCTCCAGTAGGCCTATAGTTGATAGTCATCTCTCCAGTAGGCTATAGGTTGATAGTCATCTCCTCCAGTAGGGTTTATAGGTTGATAGTCCTTCATCCAGTAGGGTTTATAGTTGATAGTCATCTCCTCCAGGAGGCCATAGGTTGATAGTCATCTTCCTCCAGTAGGGTTTTAGGTTGATAGTCATCTCCAGTAGGGTTCTAGGTTGATAGTCATTCTCTCCAGTAGCCTATAGGTTGATAGTCATCTTCCTCAGTAGCCTATATGTTGATAGTCATCTCCTCCAGTAGGGTTATGGGTTGATAGTCATCTCCTCAGTAGGCCTATAGGTTGATAGTCATTCCTCCAGTAGGGTTTAGGTGATAGTACTCTCCAGTAGTGTTAAGGTTGAATAGTCATCTCCTCAGTAGGGTTCTAGGTTATAGTCATCTCCTCCAGTAGGCCTATATGGTTGATTAGTCATATCCTTCCAGTAGGCCTATAGGTTGATACATCTTCCTCCAGTAGGGTTATAGGTTGATAGTCATCTTCCTCCAGTAGTCCTATAGGTTGTAGTCATCTCCTCCAGTAGGGTTATAGGTTGATAGTCATCCTCTCCTCCAGTAGGGTTATAGTTGATAGTCATCTCTCTCAGTAGGCTATATGGTTGATAGTCATTCTCCTCATACCTATAGGTGATAGTCATCTCCTCAGTAGGCCTATAGGTTGATAGTCACTCAATCCTCCAGGTGGCCTATAGGTTGATAGTCATCTTCCTCCAGTAGGTTAATAGGTTGATAGTCATATCTCTCAGTAGGGTTTAGTTGATGTCATCCTCTCCGTAGCTATAGGTTGATAGTCATACTCCTCCAGTAGGCCTATAGGTTGATAGTCATCTCCTCCAGTAGGCTATAGGTTGATAGTCATCTCCTCCAGTAGGCTATAGGTTGATAGTCATCTCCTCATTGTAGCTCTAGTAGGGTTATAGGTTGATAGTCATCTTCCTAGTAGGCTATAGTTGATAGTCATCTCCTCCAGTAGGGTTATAGGTTGATAGTCATCTCTCAGTAGGCTATAGGTTTATCATTCTCAGTAGGGTTATAGGTTGATAGTCTCTCCTCCAGTAGGATAGGTTGATAGTCATCTCCTCAGTAGGTTATAGGTTGATAGTCATCTCCTCCAGTAGGCCTATAGGTTGATAGTCATCTCCTCCAGTAGGTTATAGTTGATAGTCATCTCCTCCAGTAGGTTTAGGTTTATAGTCATCTCCTCCAGTAGGGTTATAGGTTGATAGTCATCTCAGTAGGTCTAGGTTGATATCATCCCCAGAGTATGTTGTAGTCATCTCTCCAGTAGGTTCTGGTTGATAGTCATCTCCTCCAGTAGGCTATAGGTTGATAGTCATCTCTCAGTAGGGTTCTAGGTTGATATCATCTTCAGTAGGCATAGGTTGAAGTCATCTCCTCCAGTAGGGTTCTAGGTTGATAGTCATCTCTCAGTAGGCTATAGGTTGATAGTCATCTTCCTCCAGTAGGCCATAGGTTGATAGTCATCTCCTCCAGTAGGGTTATAGGTTGATAGTCCCCTTATCCAGTAGGGTTATAGGTGATCGTATCTCCTCCAGTAGCTATAGGTGATAGTCATCTCTCCAGTAGGTATAGGTTGATAGTCATCTCCTCCAGTAGGGTTATAGGTTGATAGTCATCTCCTCCAGTAGGCTATAGGTTGATAGTCTCTTCCTCCAGTAGCCTATAGGTTGATAGTCATCTCCTCCAGTAGGGTTATAGGTTGATAGTCATTCCTCCAGTAGGCCTATAGGTTGATAGTCATCTCCTCCAAGGGTATAGGTTATAGTAATCTCCTCCAGTAGTTATAGGTTGATAGTCATCTCCTCAGTAGGGTTCTATAGGTTGATAGTCATTCCTCCAGTAGGCTATAGGTTGATAGTCATCTCCTCCAGTAGGCTATAGGTTGATAGTCATCTTCCCGGTAGGGTTATAGGTTGATAGTCATCTTCCTCAGTAGTCCTATAGGTTGATAGTCATCTCCTCCAGTAGGTTATAGGTGATAGTCATTTCCTCAGAGGTTATAGGTTGATAGTCATTCCTCCAGTAGGCTATAGTTGATAGTCATCTTCCCAATAGCCTATAGGTGATAGTCATCTTCCTCCAGTAGGCTATAGGTTGATAGTCATCTCCTCGGTAGGCTTAGGTTATTCATCTTCCTCCAGTAGGGTTATAGGTTGATAGTCATCTCCTCCAGTAGGGTTTATAGGTGATAGTCATCTCCTCCAGTAGGCTATAGGTTGATAGTCACTCCTCAGTAGGCTATAGGTTGATAGTCTTCCTCCAGTAGCCGATAGGTTGATAGTCATCTCCTCCAGTAGGCTCATAGGTTGATAGTCATCTCCCCAGTAGGCCTATAGGGTGATAGTCATCTTCTCAGTAGGGTTATAGTTGATAGTCATCTTCCTACAGTAGGGTATAGGTTGATCATCTCCTCCAGTAGGGTTATAGGTTGTAGTCATCTTGCCTCCAGTAGCCTGGGGTGTTAAGTTTTCCTCCTCAGACATGCTGGGAGCAGAGGAAGTCATTGATGTTCCCCAGATGTGGAGGGATACCCTTGCCTCTGTTTAGTCATGCGAGGGGAAGATGGGGCTACCATTACACGCATTACGTCAAGCAGTCTGGTGCTAACATCAAAAGCAACTGCTGTTAGCAAATCCAAGGAGGACATTTTGGCTCAGTAAATCAACTGGGTTTTATGGGGGAACTGGGTTTCACCTGAGTTCCTTCCCAGATGTTTGGGAAGAGGGGCCGGTATTTCAATCCTGAGGGAAGTCGGCCAGTCGCACATGGCCTTTCTCTGTGTGGTGTGAGTCAGCCATTTTGGGTGGTCCGGGACTTTGGTGTACAGTAGCCCGCGAGACGCAAGGCAATGTGTTTTTATTTTATTTTTATGAGCTCTGATGGAGTTTTGGAAGACCTGTTAATAGCCTAGTGGAGAGGCAAAGCTCTGACTAAAGTCAGTTTTAGGGAATAAAGCTTAAGCAAAAATTACTGCTCTTGGAAGATGGCCACCAGTCGTAAAGCATGAATGAACTGCAGCACAGATATTCTCATCATCAGAGCCACTCTGTGTCCAGAATCCATATTCAACAAGGCAGTTTCAACTGTCAGATGGAAAACCACACAGTACTCACAAGCTGATCATGAGATGGAMCTTTTTCACACATTGCTGTTACTCTGGTGCATCTGAAGTTCAAAAGGATTTCAATTCAGACAGCACTATGTTCTCCTCACTACTTCCTTCCTATGATTCCTGGAATATGAAGCTAACAGGGAGTCAGTCTTAAATGAAAAAACGTAGCCTACATACAATTCAAGGAGACAATCTCAGTGGTATCCAGCGATTTCCTTTACTGCTAGAGTGAGCTGCGTTTAGCTGTTCATTGCCTCTATGGGATCGGTGTCCCACCCATGGGACGGTTGAGCTAACGTAGGCTAATGTMATTAGCATGAGGTTGAAAGTAACAAAAAACATTCCCAGGAAATAGACATCTGATATGGGCAGAAAGATTAACAAGAATTTAAGCTAACTGCACTGTCCAATTTACAGTGGCAATTACAGGAAAATAAAGTAAAACCTTATAAACAACATTAGGTGAATCCGGTTGATCAGGTCCCAGGCTCCCATGATTGTTATGATTATTTATTTACAAGTTAATTACAATTAMCTTTTTGCTTTAACTCCATGTGTACCTGATAGAGCATATCTAGTGTCACGTGCGGAACTAAACCGTCTGGTGCGAGAGACTCATTGGGAGGATGAGACTAGAGCAGACCGAGGTTCTGACTAAACATATGCACATTTGAACGCCCCATGATGGTRCATAATTTGTGTTGTTTTAATTTATGCTATGAAATCCTGCAATTTCATTGGGAGTTTCCTCTCGATAGCAAATAGCTGCTAAACAATCGAGCAATGTTCGCTTGACCTATGCGCCCACGGAGGCGGAGATGGCAGTCACTGAAGGCAGAGTAGTAAGTAACAGAACAGTTGTTGAACTAAACAGGAAATGTACACATTTACCGCACTTTTATGAGCATATAAAACATAATCCATGAATTACATAATATATTATTTTGTTGATACAATTCTTAAAAGTTATTCGGGATCGGTGTCCCGTCCACGGACGGCGAGCTAATGTAGCTAATGTGATTAGCATGTAAGTAACAAGAAAACTGCCCAAATGCATAATTGTTATAATACATTTTCAAGTTCATAATTGTGCACTCCTCAAAACATAGCATGGTATTCTTTCACAGGTTCTAGGGCGATATGTTGTGTGGACTAAAACAGCACAAAACCGGGTGTATCACAAAGCATAATCAAAGAATTAGCCAGCTGCAGCAAACATTGAAATAGTTTTTTGTTGATCAAATTAACCAGTAGCTAACCACCTTTGAAAAGCTAGTAGCTTGTTAGCTCCCATGTCAATTTCAAGTCTTTCTAAACTAATATCTCGTTTTTTGTTACTTAAAATTATTTTTTCTTTAGTTTATTTGGTAAATATTTTCAACTCTTTCTGAACTCCATTTTGGTTAAGGCTTGAAAGTAAGCATGGTCTACCTTGTATGGTCTACCTGTTGTATCGCGCTGTCACGCGCCTGACCATAGTTTGCTTTGTATGTTTTATGTTTCGTTGGTCAGTTTGTTTACTGAGGCATCTATGTTGTATGTCTGGTTTGTCTATTTCTATGTGTTTGGCCTGATATGGTTCTCAACAGAGACAGTGTTTTTGCGTTGTCTCTATTGGAACCATATTTAGTAGCCTGTTTTGTATTGTGGGTTGTGGGTTATTTTCTATGTTAGTTGCCTGTGTTCTCACTGTTTAATATATCGTCACGTTCGTCTTTGTTGTTTGTATAGTTGTCAAGTGTTCTTCGTTTCGTTTCATTAAAAAAGAATGTATTCACTTCACGCTGCGCCTTGGTCCTCCTCTCTTCCACATTACACGATCGTGACACGCGACAAATAATAGTTTGATTTGATTGACTATTTCAGAATGAAAAAATGTGGTATCCCCAGGTATATAACGCTTTGTGACATTTGTTAGCTAGCTATCCCAGTATATAATGCTTTGTGACATTATGTAGCTAGCTATCCCCAGGTATATAATGCTTTTGACATTATGTTAGCTAGCTATCCCAGGTAAATTTAATCGCTTTGTGACATTAATGTTAGCTAGCTATCCCAGGTATATAATGCTTGTGACATTAGTTTAGCTACTAATCCACCCATATAAATATAATCTGTTCAAAACAGTGTCAGCATGTGCAGCAGGGGTCATTAAGGTTTTGACATGCCACAGTCAAATAGGTGTATTTATGCCGTGGTTCAGGTGCACAGATTGCTTATCTTCTCAAAGATGCTACAGGTAGTTCGAAAAATCTGTTTCATATTTCTTCATGCTGCTTTGTTGACAATTCAGGCAATCAGCGGCTACCGCTGGGTATAGGTGAGTAAAATGTTTGTGAATCCAATATCAACGTCACAAGGCTTTAGTCAAAATACTAAAATAGACTGGTTAACCATTATGGCTAACAGCAAGCTGTATTGTTGCTGATGATGCAACACTGAAACAAAAGTGCAAAGTCCAATGCCTGTTCAATAATTTTTTATATTTCACCTTTAGAGAGAACACGTTGAGAACAAGTTCACATTTACAACTGCAACCTGGCCAAGATAAAGCAAAGCAGTGCGACAAAAAAAAAGAAGGTTACACGTACATTCATACGTACAGTCAATAAAACAAAAGAAAAGAAAACTAGACAGATCTATGTACAGTGTGTGTGTAAATGTAGAAGAGTAGGGAGGTAGGCAATAAACAGGCCATAGAGGAGAAAATAATTACAATATAGCATTAATACTGGAGTGATAGATAGAGATACTGGGGTGCAAAAGAGCAAGAGAGTAAGTAATAATATGGGGATGAGGTAGTCGGGTGTGCTATTTACGGATTGGCTGTGTACAGGTACAGTYATCGATGAGCTYCTCTGACAGCTGATGCTTAAAGTTAGAGAGGGAGATATAAGACTCCAGCTTCAGAGATTWTTGCAATTTCTTCCAGTCATTGGCAGCAGAGAACTGGAAGGAAAGGCGGCCAAAGGAAGTGTTTTTGCTTTGGGGYTGACCAGTGCAATATACCTGCTGGAGTGCTTGCTATGGGTGGGTGTTGCTATGGTGACCAGTGAGCTGAGATAAGGCAGGGCTTTACCTAGCAAAGACTTATAGATGACCTGGAGCCAGTGGGTTTGGTGACGGATATGTAGTGAGGGCCAGCCAACGAGAGCATACATGTCGCAGTGGTGGGTAGTATATGGGGCTTTGGTGATAAAATGGATGGCACTGTGATAGACTACATCCAGTTTTGGGGGCAATTTTGTAAATTACATRGCCGAAGTCAAGGATTGGTAGGATAGCCAGTTTTACAAGGGTATGTTTGGCGGCATGATTGAAGGAGGCTTTGWTATGAAATAGGAAGCCGATTCTAGATTTAATTTTGGATTGGAGATGCTTAATGTGAGTCTGGAAGGAGAGTTTACAGTCTAACCAGACATCTAGGTAT
>NW_019942576.1:401927-425076 GCF_002910315.2 Salvelinus sp. IW2-2015 | reverse complement strand
TTTGGGGGCAATTTTGTAAATTACATTGCCGAAGTCAAGGATTGGTAGGATAGCCAGTTTTACAAGGGTATGTTTGGCGGCATGATTGAAGGAGGCTTTGTTATGAAATAGGAAGCCGATTCTAGATTTAATTTTGGATTGGAGATGCTTAATGTGAGTCTGGAAGGAGAGTTTACAGTCTAACCAGACATCTAGGTATCTAACCAGATTGTCCACATATTCTAGGTCAGAACRGTCCAGAGTAGTGATGCTAGTTGGGCGGGAGGMTGCGGGCAGCAATCGGTTGAAGAGCATGCATTTAGATTTACTAGCATTTAAAAGGAGTTGGAGGCCACGGAAGGAGTGTTGTATGGCGTTGAAGCTCGTTTGGAGGTTTGTTAGCACAGTGTCCAAAGAAGGTCCAGATGTATACAGAATGGTGTCGTCTGCGTGGAGGTGCATCAGAGAATCACCAGCAGCAAGAGTGACATCATTGATATATACAGAGAAAAGAGTCGGCCCGAGAATTGAACCCTGTGGCACCCCCATAGAGACTGTCAGAGGTCCGGACAACAGGCCCTCSGATTTGACACACTGAACTCTATCTGAGAAGTAGTTGGTGAACCAGGCGAGGCAGTCATTTGAGATGGCAAGGCTATTGAGTCTGCCGATTAGAATGTGGTGATTGACAGAGTTGAAAGCCTTGGCCAGGTCGATGAAGATGGCTGCACGGTACTGTCTTTTATCGATGGCGGTTATGATATTGTTTAGGACCTTGAGCGTGGCTGAGGTGCACCCATGACCAGCTCGGAAACCAGATGGCATAGTGGAGAAGGTAAGGTGGGATTCGAAATGGCCGGTGATCTGTTTATTAACTTAGCTTTCGAAGATTTTATTAAGGCAAGGCAGGATGGATATAGGTCTAAAACAGTTTGTGTCTAAAGTGTCACCCCTTTTGAGAGGGGGATGACCGCGGCAGCTTTCCAATCTTTGGGGATCTCAGACGATACGAAAGAGAGGTTGAACAGGCTAGTTATAGGGGTTGCAACAGTTTCTGCGGATAATTTTTAGAAAAGGAGAGGTGGTGAATCTGAATGCTATCTTAGCAGTAGATTGCAACTCTGCCCCTTTGGCAGTTCTATCTTGTTGGAAATGTTACAGTTAGGATGGAAATTCAGGATTTTTGGTTGCGTTCCTAAGCCAGGATTCAGACACGGTTAGGACATCTGGGTTGGCGGAGTGTGCTAAAGCAGTGATAAAAAAACTTAGGGAGGAGGCTTCTAATGTTAACATGCATGAAACCAATGCTTTTACGGTTACAAATAAACAAATGAGAGGCCTGGGGAATGGGAGTGATGCTGGGGCTGCAGGCTGATTCACCTCTACATCACCAGAGGAACAGAGGAAGGAGTAGGATAAGGTAGGCGTAAAGGATAAGAACTGGTCGCCTAGCGGCGTTCGAACAGAGAGTAAAAGGAGCAGGTTTCTGGGTGCGGAAGAATAGAGGATAATGTACAGACAAGGGTATGGTAGATGTGAGTACAGTGGAGGCAAGCCTAGCATTGAGTGACGATGAGAGCGGTTTTGTCTCTAGAGGCATTTAAGCCAGGTGCGGTCACCACATGTGTGGGGGGTGAATGTAAGGCTAGCTAAAGCATATTGAGCAGGCTGGAGCTCTACAGTAAATAAGACAAAATTTCTATCCAAAACAGCAATAGACAATGCATATTGACATTAGGGAGAGGCATGTGTAGCCGAGTATCATAGGGTCCAGTGAGTAGCTAGGCGAGCTGGAGGACGACGATTCAGAAGCTAGCAGCCGGGTAGCAGCAGCTAGCAGATGGGCCTCAGGGGGACGTTGCATAAAGACGTTTTGTGATGGATCGGTGGGGCTCCGTGTCGGCAGCATAGGGTCCAGGCCAATTGGCAAAAGAGGTATTGAAGCCCAGGAATAATTTGATGGATAATAATGCATGCAGCCATTTTGTTTACAATTCTTCTCTATCTGTCACATTAATCCTTAAGAGTATTGACACACCCGTCAATCTAAGTAAATAAATAAAAACATTCCCATCAAAATCCGTCATTTTAAACTGGAGATAATCCTCCACATTCGCCTATGGTGGCCTTCCGCATCTGCTGTGGAAAGAGCGAGCTACAGGTGTTTGTCAGACCGTAAGACATCCCGAAAATCGGTCATCTCACGAAAACATCTGTAGCYTCGAAAATGTTRACAAAAAAAAAATGTTTTCAATTTCACTATCATTATGGGGTATTGTGTGTAGATGATTGAGAAGAAAAAAAMATTTAATCAATTTTGAATTCAGGCTGTAACACAACAAAATGTGGAATAAGTCAAGAGGTATGAATTCTTTCTGATYGCACTGTAGGTAGGGTCAAAGTGACTGGGCAACAGGATAGATAATAGACAGTAGCAGCAGTGGGTAGCCGTTTGAATAGCTATTAAGTAGTCTTGTTTAGTAGTCTCATGTCTTGGGGGTAGAAGCTGCTCAGGYTCCTGTTGGMTCCAGAATGTTTTGTTTTGTTAGTATAGCAGATTGTTTTATGTTCTCACAGGGATTTCTTCGTCCTTTTGTTTCAGCTGTTCTCTCCCTTGTTGAGGCGTGACGCTGATCTGGAGAACAGAGTACTCCAGGAATCAAAGCTGTTACTGAACACTGGCAATTATCTCAATCAGCACATTTCTACAGGCTCTGATGAGCAGATATGAAGGACTTGAAAACCTGTGCCTTGCCTGCGATTCCATTCTCTTGATTTGACTTTGTAATACACCTTGATTTTTGAAAGGTAATTCAGCATTAATGTATCAGCCAGGGACAAGACCCTCTTCAATTTGTTTAGTTTTGATGACTTGTAGTGATTAGACTGAGAATACCAAATTTTCTTCTAACTTTAACTGATATTCTTCGATGAAAGTAGACTAACAATGAGCAGAAGAATGAGTGTTTCGCTAATTGTTTATGCAGCGACCAATCTATGTTGTCATGCTCATTTCAATGGGCATCTAGAGGATCAAGTCAAGTATAATATAATCGTGCCGTAAGGGAATTGTCTTATGGGAATTCTGATAWAGCTACAGTATTAACAGTATTATGAATCTTCAGTAATCTACTGTGCTGATGCCCTCGAATTACTTCAAACAATAAAATCAATTGTATTTCTCATGGCAGCCCGTTCCATTACTGTGGTGAATCACATTGGTGAAGGTGACCGAGACAGTCTTTTTTTAGGAGATATTTGTATCTGTTTCTCCTCTGCTGATATTCTGACTGTGGCTGTGTTCTACTGGTCTAGTAATACCCAGCATTCCTGGCGGTATTTCCACACACACAGAGGCCCTACTACTGCCACTTCCAATCAATTGTTCATTATTCTCCTCRAGTCCAACCAACATCTGTGTGCTTAAATGATCTCCAGGGTCGTGTTCATTATTCACCAAACGGAAATGTTTACCATCATCATCCCATGCCAAACATACTTCTAGATGGCAGGCATAGGATTCTGAAGCGAAAAGGTTATTTTGTCGCTTTCTTTTTTGCACATGTATGACACCGTCAACATGTGACAACGTCCCTTTTTAGATCAACCTTTAGAGGAGCTGACTCCATGGGGGTGAATGTAAGGGGGGGGGGATTTCTCCTTAATTGTTGTAGGCACAACCAAAACAAAAAAACTTTTTTAATTGAACGGTTTGGCTTACAACCACTTTATGGAAAGGGAGACTCATGAACACGATGGTTTTTTACTCTACGAACCACAAGTGTCCGTACTCGTCTGAAGTCCGTAACGCTGATGTTAAGGACGTAAACCTGTGCCTTGCCTGAGATTTCCAATCTCTTGATTTGACTTTGTAATACACCTTGATTTTTGAATGGTAATATCATTAATGTATTTGCCAGGGACCACGACCTGGCAACATCCATCTGTAACGTCAGAACCATTTGAGCTACAAACTAAAACGACATGGAAAGGGAGACACTCACAAAGGTGTTCTCCATTCTGGGACTCGTCTGAAGGTAACCCATACAAACGAACAGAAGTAGAAGGTAGTTTTGTGCCAAACAAAATAAGGGGTTAAATATGTGTCCAAAAATACAGACATAGGACAGACATTTCAAAAACCTTATTCCTAATGATAAAACATGTACTTTTTTTGTTGCCATTTATGAATGTGGTTATTCAATGTGTCTCTATGGGCTATAGTAGTAAAGGCCAAATTCTATATTTTATTAAATAATACAAAATAAATATATATTTTTAAACCAAATCAAATAGCTAAATGATCAATAGTATGACTATCTTGAAACAATTCCATATGCTAGCTTAGTACACTAACTGTAAGTGTGCTCTGATAAGAGTGCCTGCTAAATAACAACAATTTAAAATCTAAATAATGCCAGAGGAAATAAATAAAAATGCCTGAATAATTGCTAACACAATGTGAGTGGCATAGCCAATAGTTTTTCAGAGGAAGGTAGATGAGGTCTTTCTGCATCATCTGCACCCGTGTCATTTGCTCTGTGGACATAGCAGGAGACAGGGCTGCCACAGTCAGTTGTGTCATGGTTCCACACGGCCCTGGACTCTGGAATGGGTGTAAAAACATGTGTTTGGGCTGGAACAGACTTTGTCTTCTGGCTAGGTCTTAGCCTGGGAGAGCCTTATAAGAAGCCTGTGGTCAGATACTTTCAGGACCTAAAGGTGTGAGGTCCAAAACAAACAGAAGAAGTGCTAAAGCAGGTGAGGGGTGTGATTTCATCATACGTAACCGGGAACATAGAAAGCGACAGGAGACCTGCTCCCTCATCTCAGGCTAGAGGAATTCTGATGCTGAGACAATGGGTTGTGACAGGTGTACGGTGTACATTTTAGGAAATCCTCACACTAAGGTTGTCCTAAAATGTACACTGTACTTGTGCCCAAATTGACACCAAGGGTTCTAGCTATCATTTGGCCACAAAGGGTGAGGGAAACTCGTGATTTGAGTTATCTTAATGGTGTTGTGTGTAGTTACAGTATTCGTGAGAAAACCCGGCCTTTACATGATGATGAGCAACATGGTAGCAAATCATGACATCACACCGGGGAAATCATTCCCAAATTGAGGAATATCACGAGACTTTGTTTGTAGCTTGTTTGTAGCTTGGTGTAGAGAGATAAACGGAGCCACACTGCGTTTGTACAATATTCTGTGAATGTGTCTGAGTGACTTATTTGATTTATTAATGAGCAACGCCACGTGTATTACTTTGTTTCCTGTCCTGGTAGTGTTTGTGTGAAAGTCACATGGGGATGCTCACGTATGCCTGTCAAACAGAGAGATAACATCTTATTTTGTCAGATAGAAGATGTCAAMTTGGATTCCAACAGAGCCTGTTTGAGATGATAATCAAGACTCCAAATATTGAAAGAATTCAGGACAGCAGACACCCAAAGAAACATTTCAGACATTTCAGTCAAAGCATTTATTTTGAGGGTTGCTATGGCCAATTAGTATAGTTCATATAGGTCCATTAGTATACAGTGGATTGCGAAAGTATTCACCCCCCTTGGCATTTTTCCTATTTTGTTGCCTTACAACCTGGAATTAAAATAGATTTTTTGGGGGGTTTGTATCATTTGATTTAAACAACGTGCATACCACTTTGAAGATGCAAAATATGCCACTGTACAGTGCAATGCAACACAGTACAATATAGTAAACATCACTTTCTACAACCATGACCCCTATCATCATYAAATTAAGATGATACTATATGATGTTGTCAGGATCAATGGTCAATATTTCTGAGTAAGAATCGTAATTTCCAAATAGCTCACATCTTGTAGCCTTTTTTCCCTCAGATGCTACGAAATTSCTAACTACAGGGTAAACACTGGAGAACTTTCAAACCGCATTTGAAGAGCGTTAGAAAATACTCTGGTATTCTGTTTCATGCTCTTCTTCAAGGCCAGAAGACCATATTCATGAATGCAGGCGTCTGAACCTCATAATCTCTTATGGTATACTACACAGCATGTGTGCACTTCAGTTCAAAGATAAATCCTCTTCTTCACCAGGCAGGCACATTCCCAATTCCAGACATCTCAAGTCATTGGTGAACCACCAAGCACACATAGCAGCGGACACTGGGCTAACTTTGAAATTCCCTTAAATCAGCACGAGTAAATTAATGATTCTGTTTTACATAAGCAGTTCACACTCATACATGTGGTTTAAATGCCAGGACGTCCAGCTAGCTACCTCAGACATGATGAACAGGAAATTATGTGACTGTGGCAGAAGTAGATATTTTGGGGGACATATGATACASTACCTTCAGGAAGTATTCACACCCCTTTACTTTTTCCACATGTTGTGTTACAGCCTMAATTTAAAATTAGATTTTGAGTCACTGATCTACCAAAAAATCCCATGTCTAAGTGAAATTATGTTTAGACATTTTTACAAATTAATGAAATGAAAAGACAAAATGTCTTGAGTCAATAAGTATTTAACCTTTTTTTATGGCAAGCCTAAATATGTTCAGGAGTAAAAATGTGATAAGTAGCATGTGTGCAATAACAGTGCTTAACATAATTTTTAAATGACTACCCCATCTCGGGTCCCCACACATACAATTATCTGTAATTCACACCCAGTCGAGCAGTGAATTTCAAACACAGATTCAACCACAAAGACCAGGGAGGTTTTCCAATGGTTCGCAAAGACGGGCACCTATTGGTAGATCGTAAAAAAAGGAGACAGTGAATATCCCATTGAGCATAGTGAAGTTAGTTACACTTTGGATGGTGTATTAATACACAAAGATACAGGTGTCCTTCCTAACGCAGTTGCCAGAGAGGAAGGAAACTGCTCAGGGATCACACCATGAGGCCAATGGTGATTTTAAACAGTGACAGAGTTTAATGGCTGTGATAAGGGTTAACTGAGTGTTATGAATTCCCTGCCGGTGACTGTTATCAGCACCTCACAATCCTAAGCTGCACACTGCACTCCCCATCCCCCACAACCGGATCCTTAGAGTATAGGGGGTACACCATAAACCTGCATCTCAAACTCTCCCTGACCTGTGTGACATGTGCCCTGATAGGTTGCTAGGMATGTTACTAGGAGGCCGGACATCTGCCCATCTTCTTGACTATATGTATCACACAATACTGTCAGTCTCCCTCAAGCAGTGGCCGAGACAACATTTCTGTCTCCACAATACTGTCAGTCTCCCCCAAGCAGTGGCAGAGAGCAACATCTCTGTCTTTACAATAATGCCAGTCTCCCTCAGGCAGTGAGAGAGAGCAACATCTCTGTCTCTGCCCATCAACAACTGGACTCACTCATACTGTATCTCTGGACTTGTGGGAGGGTGTGCGTGCCCAAAGTGAGTTGTGTGCCATGTATATATTGTTCTTAATAGTTAGTTGTTGTTGATGCATTATGTATGCTGCCCCTAGCTTTTAACCTGTAAACATTTTCAGGGATTATATGCCATTTATACAGWCCGTTGTTACTGTTAGTACTGCTCTTGTCAAATCAAAACAAATCAAATTTTATTGGTCACATACACATGGTTAGCAGATGTTAATGCGAGTGTAGRGAAATGCTTGTGCTTTTAGTTCTGACAGTTCAGCAATATCTGACAAGAAATCGAACAATTCCACAACAACCACCTAATACACACAAATCTAAGTAAAGGAATGGAATAAGAATATATACATATAAATATATGGATGAGCAATGACCGAGCGGCATAGGCAAGATGCAATAGATGGTATAAAATACAGTATAGACWTGAGATGAGTAGTGCAATATATGTAAACATTATTAAAGTGGCTTTATTAAAGTGACCAGTGATCCATTTATTAAAGTGGCCAATGATTTCAAGTCTGTATGTAGGCAACTGTGTTAGTGATTGCTGTTTAACAGTCTGATGGCCTTGAGATAGAAGCAATTTCAGTCTCTCGGTCCCAGCTTTGATGCACCTGTACTGACCTCTCCTTCTGTATGGTAGCGGGGTGAACAGGCAGTGGCTCGGGTGGTTGTTGTCCTTGATGATCTTTTTGGCTTTCCTGTGACATCGGGTGCTGTAGGTGTCCTGCCCCCGGTGATGCGTTGTGCAGACCTCACCACCCTCAGGAGAGCCTTGCGGTTATGGGTGGTGCAGTTGCCATACTAGGCCGTGATGCAGCCCGACAGGATGCTCTCAATTGTGCATCTACAAAAGTTTGTGAGGGTATTAGGTGACAAGCCACATTTCTTAAGCCTCTTGAGGTTGAAGAGGCACTGTTGCGCCTTCTTCACCACACTGTCTGTGTGGGTGGACCATTTCAGTTTGTCCGTGATGTGTACGCCAAGGAACTTAAAACTTTCCACCTTCTCCACCGCTGTACCGTCGATGTGGATAGGGGGGTGCTCCCTTGGCTGTTTCCTGAAGTCCACGATCATCTCCTTTGTTTTGTTGACTTTGAGAGAGAGGTTGTTTTCCTGACACCACACTCCGAGTGCCCTCACCTCCTCCCTATAGGCTGTCTCGTGTTGGTAATCAAGCCTACTACTGTTGTGTCATCTGCAAACTTGATGATTGAGTTGGAGGCGTGCATGACCACGCAGTCATGGGTGAACAGGAACRACAGGAGGGGGCTGGTGGGGTCCCAACGTCTACCTCTTCTGCGGCGACGTTGTTTTGTGTCAGCCTCTGGAATCAGTTCAGATAACTGGTAAGTTGATGTCSCTCTGATATCCAATAGTTCTCCCCAGCTGTATGTAATAACACTTATGATGCTCTGGGTTAACAATGTKAGAAATAATTAATTWAAAAAACAAATKCTGAAAAGTTTCCTAAGGGCTAGAAGTGAGGCGGCACTCTCTGTCCGCGCCGTTGTCATATCGTATGTACAGTATATAATTTCCTTCTACATAACCACTACCCATGTTCATCTTCCTCAGTGTGTTTAAATAAAGTTCCTGTGTGTGTTAACTCTTGGGCTGCTTTATTCCCCTCTAACCTGGGCGGTGTCAGTCGGTCACAAATCAGTAAAATATGTAGAGCCGGGGCGATTTCTTTCACCGAGGATGGATCAACAACATTGTAGTTACTCCACAATACTAACATAAATGACAGATTAAAAAGAACAAAGCCTGTACATAATACAAATATTCCAGAACATGCAAGTCACTAAAGTAACAATGCAAAAAAAATTGGCAAATAAATTAACTTTTTGACCTGAATAGAAAGCGTTATGTTTGTGGCAAATCCACTCTGAATACCACTCTTCATATTTTCAAGCATTGTGGTGGCTGCATCATGTTATGGGTATGCTCATCATCTGCAAGGACTAGGGAGCTTGCTTTAGGATAAAAACAAATGGAAGAGAACTAAGCACAGGCAACATCCTAGAGGAAAACCTGGTTCAGTCTGGTTTCCAACAGACACTGGGAGACAAATCCAACAGACACAAGGTCAAATCTACACTGCAGTTGCTTACCTAGAAGACAGTGAATGTTCCTGAGTGGCCAATTACAGTTTTAACTTAAATCTGCTTGAAAATCTATGGCAAGACTTGAAAATGGCTGTCTAGCTATGATCAACAACCCAATTGACAGAGCTTGAAGAATTTTGAAAAGAATAATGGACAAGTATTGTACAATCCAGGTGTGCAAAACTCTTAAAGACTTACCCTGAAAGATTTACAGATGTAATTGCTGCCAAAGGTGATTCRAACATGTATTGACTCAGGGGGTTTAATACTTCTCATCAAGATGTTGCATTGACCTTTGCAGTGGAAAGGATGCTGTGTGAATACACCATGTGGAAACAGTGCTACATTTGAATGGTTTAGYATAGCTGAGCAGAAATATGCTTTCATATCAGCCATGTCCAGCAGATATGGTAGATCAATACAGATTCAGTTGACTCACAAACTACCCCGTTKATTTATTGGTACACAACAGTTGATTTGTCAAGTCTGAGAACTCCCTGAGTACTTTCAAGACTCCTCAGAAGTTCYAAAATAATGTTCAGGGCTACCTCATTACCTCCCAAAAGTAAAATGTCAGTTTCATTACGTGCAACCTTCATTATTTGTCTGTTAAGCTCCTTCAAATATATTTTATTTCCCTACATTGGGTCTAAATGTCATGAAATCTCTTCAAATTGCACCCGTGTTGCTTAACAAATGAACATATTTCAACATGGCGMAATGGTAAGGACTGGGTAACGAATATAAGCAACGGATGCTTCGCAGCAACAACAACCATATTCCCCATCTCGTCAAGGGACAACCCACCTCCGCCAAAATAATCATGTCAGATGAACACACACTCTGTTCTCTGGAATGGATATGTCATAAATAAATGAACAAAATAGCCCATGTCGTCAATTAATTACCTGCAATGAATGTATGTGTCCTAGGGGGTTTCAAGGGAGCAAATGAGTTGAGGAGCGACTAATTAGTATGATGTAATCGYGCTCACAAAGCATGATGCTTGGTGCTGCAACAGGGTTTGTTTAATTGAAGTATCTCCTTAATTAATGTTGGGGTGAAATTGACTAATGAGATGCCAGCGTGAATGGAAGATGAACTCTGAGGTGCGTGTGTCTGTGTGTGTGTGTGGGGGGAAGTGGTTTTGGCCTTCTTTCCCCTCACCCAACGTACATAGATTGTACTGTAGCATTGTGGGTTCATTGGGTTGCTAATAAAGATTGAGTGTTTCAAAGTGCTTAACATTTGAACCTCAAGATGGTTTCAGGGACACTGATTTCCATGTGTTGTACTTGTACCGACGACTGTTGTACAAGGTTGTCATAGCTGAAAGACATTTTTATGGATCGAACATTAGAGGACGACATGTACTCTCTTATAATGGATGTATCCTAGAGACCCCTTTCAGATGGAAAGGGGATTTACTGACAGGTTATATGGGAACAACCAGTAGCCTGCCGTATAGAACCAATGTTGCCCTTTCCTGCAGTCAAATGACCCAGTGGCCTCATGGGTGGAATGTTATACATATTTTTCATTATATCATAATTAATAAACATTATTATTTTTACACGGAAAATCTGGGTGTTTCTATGTCAAARGGTTTTGTTATATTTCAGTCATCTGTGATGTATATAAAGTGTAATATTGGGATGTAAACTCAAAATACATGTCAACTCTAAATCTGACAGGGTACAGCTGTCTTCTTTTTTTAAGCCCATATCTATGTGTGAGGTGTATACTTCRGTTTCAAAGTAGATCTGTTTTAGACTACAAATKAACTTTTTTTTTACCTAAATAGAATTATATAAGTCACACCATCATGTGTCAATAGACTACATCCCTTAAACAAATGCATGCATTTGCATTCCTGGATGATTCATTTGGAGATCAATTAAAATGTCAATTTAATTTGATTTCAATGAATTTCCATGTCATCGTGGCTGTGACTCTGGCAGTTTGGCGCTAAGTATAAATCACTGTCATTGAGCTGCTGACACCACACATTGTATTGTCATGCTGTCAGATGCTTCAATAAGGCAAAGCATTCAATGAGGGAACATACAGCCACTAKACTAGCCACGGCTGGCCTCCTTCAATGTGTACTAAGGCCCTAATCATGTAAAAATGTAAAAAATATATGTTGTATTGATCATGGAGCTTGCAACACCAGGGTTCAGTGTTCGATTCSCACAGGGGTACCAATGCGAAAAAGTCTGAAAATGTATGCACTCTACTGTAAATCGCGCTGGATAAGAGCGTCTGCTAAATTACAAAAATGTAAGAAAAAAGGTAAAGGTAAACCTCAGGTAACCTCAGTCTGCCACAAGCAAAAATGAATGTCTGCTAAATGACTTAAATGTTTAAATGTTAATGAATAAATATGTTTTATTGTCACATACACCAGATAGCTGCAGTGAAATGTGTTATTTTACAGGGTCAGCCATAGTAGTACAGCGGCCCTGGAGCGAATGTGTTATTTTACAGGGTCAGCCATAGTAGTACAGCAGCCCTGGAGAAAATGTGTTATTTTACAGGGTCAGCCATAGTAGTACAGCGCCCCTGGAGCGAATGTGTTATTTTACAGTGTCAGCCATAGTAGTACAGCGGCCCTGGAGAGAATGTGGGCTAAGTGCCTTGCTCAAGGGCAAATCGATAGATTTCTTTCACCTTGTCGGCTCAGGTATTTGAACCAGCGACCTTTTCTGTTACTGGCCTAACGCTTTAACAGTTACCCAGTCGGCAAAACTGGTTGTCAAGACACCTCATTGTAAGCAGCCTTTTATCTTGTTTACATGCTATAATTCTGAATGTTTTTAATAAAAGGGCATAGGTCACCGTAATGGAAAATATGGTATAAGCCACTGAGGAATAAGGAATCATGTGGGATCCTAATGACGCCCCCCCCCCAGCACACACCCATATTAACATCTACTCTACAATACACACCCTATTCTGTGGTCCCTGTAGTTTTGCAAACCTAGATATAATCTGATKTGTGGGTGCTAGCAATATTCAGTTGCTCATAGACAACATTATCCTCAGGCTCACACATTTGTCCCTTTCTCACCATCCACCATCATTCCTGTTACTGTATATGCTGCATGCCGTTTGCTGTTATAGCATTACGATCATAGGATGTGCTTGGGGAGTGTTTTTCAAGAAAAAATGTGAGTCTATGAAACGCCAGTATGATCTATGGCTGTGCCTGCCTTCTGTGGCCCAGATACTTGCTGGAGTGGAAAGATCCATCTCTCTCTACATGCTCCCTTCAGTCTTGACCTATTCTCCGGTGCGGGCAATTTACTGAGACAAAGTGCCTTGGTTTTAAGCTAGGCTAGGCTAGACCTCCAGTCCTTTGTGTGCATGTGAAGCTATGGAGGTTGGGGTTGACTGTAGGGTGATCTGTGGTGTGTGTGCCTGTGTGCGTGCATGTGTGTGTGTGTGCGCGCGTCTGTGTGACATCAAAGCACCCTTTAAGTAATGCCATATGGATCCACTGGGAAATCCTTCACAGACCTAAATCACTAATGGAACTCAACTCATCCAGGCCGAAAGAAGATAACTACTAGCCGGGAAAAGAACACGCCGGGAGGAAAAGAACACGCCGAGAAAAGAACACGCCGAGAAAAGAACACGCCCGGGAAAAGAACACCCTGAAAAGGACAGGAATGGGTACCAGCAAACACAAGCCCATGCAACAGGATGAACCATCCCTGCCCCCACTGAGACAAGATCTGCAGGTCACGGATTGGCCTATTCAGCCATCTCCGGACACACGGCCAGCCAGACCTGGATACCTGGAGAGAGAGTGTGTGTGTGTGTGTGTGTGTGTGTAAAAAGAGGAGAGCAAAATAGAGATGAATAGAAGTATGTTTGAGTCATGCGTGTGTGTGGGGGGACCACAAAGTCAACGGATCACACCACTACAGCGAGAACCATGCAGATACGCTACATTTGCGTCGTGTGCCACCAAGAACATATCACTCGTGCAGTATGGAAACCTAGACAAASCATTTATCTTATGTCCTCTCCCACCTCAARCTAACCTMCTGATGGAGGGCTTGTGTGGTCACAGCACTGCAGACGAGACCATGTTCAGGTGAGAGGGTTCTTGGCTGACTGATAGGTGGCTCTGATATTTAACTCACAGGCCAATAAAAAAGCCTCTCGATTTGGGAGAGAGAATGTGACAGTGATCGGAATGGGAGAGCCTGCATTTTTCACACTGTACCGGGGAGGGGTACATGTGTGTATGTGACAGAGACACGCATGCACAATTAGTGCTTAACACAGAACGAGAAAGGAAGAGATGAGAAATAGAGAGAGATTACAGGAGCATTTCAAACCAGTAGATAGTGATTGCGCTGATGTCATCCACATACTGTAATCCTATGGAAAACTCAAGATGACGCATTAAGCCGGAATTATTTGAATWTGAAGCCAGTCATATTTGTGAATGGGGCTGAATGGCTCCAAAACAATCGCTAAGGATCATGGTGAAAGTAGCCGTAACTAGCAAAGGATCATTGTCGATGAAGTCCTTTTCATCCTGCCTAAGACAGTCAACCTTGAAGGTGCAATATACAGAAATCACTCAGCCATTTCTTGGTTGCTAAAATTCTAATAGTTTAATTTAAGTTTGTGACAAAACAAGCAACATATAATGTAGAGCGGTGGTTACCAACCGCAATTTCCAAGGCATTKCTAGTCGATCACCAAACATCTGTAAAAAACCCAAAGATAAAGTCTTGAGTTTCTTCTTTGATTTATTTGTCTTGGTGGTAGGTGCACCAGATTCAGCTGCCCTGCGTACCGGGTAGGCGAAGTGTTCCCATTTTGAACCATTTCATGTGTCTGGAGATACAAATTCTGCCTTCCCGGTGGGCCGGAGAGCAAATCAAGTACACTATACTCCTACCGCTGGCCAATCGGATGGCTCAGATTACCGTGTRTGCAGTAACGTAGCAGGCGTWAAAGAAAGTTGATACTGTAAGATTTCAAAACATTTAAAACCATGACTAGAGACTCAAAACACAGCAAAATGTTTTACATTTTTACTCAGTACTTATTTTTCAAAGATTTTCTAAGCCATTAAATGCTCATTCTTCCTACTTCCACTCGTGCTACAACCAGCACTACAGCAGTAATACATGAGTAGGAAAGAGTATCGATAGGGTCTTTTTTAATATCACTTTCTCTGATCATAGTAGTATCATATGAATTTGTACATGAGGCAGAAATAATGCGGTGCGACTCGAGTTTCGCCATCAGCAGAGGAAAGGGAAAGTGGAGGGATGTTGAGAGGCGGACTCAGTCTGCTTCTCTCCCACCGCTGAGACTGACCATCAGATGCATTCACCTTCAGCCCAGGAAAATAAAAAGCGAATTATTTAAATGTATGCTCACTCAGCTGTGATTCACAAGTAATTCAACAATTTTTCTATTACCGGTGTGATCCTATAGCCTACATCAAATTTAGAAAAAATGTATTGCCCGAACAACAAAGCCAATATGCAGTGATAATTTATTGGGCCTATAGCTTACTGCACAAACCTCATTGCTACAGTACTGTTTTTAATAAGTTAATGATGCATAGGCTTAAGTTTTTTAAGTCATGTTAAAAATAAAATCTGAGCAGTAGATCTCGTCTTGCATTTTGACTCAGAAAGTGATCTTGACTCAGAAAAGGTTGGTGACCACTGGTGTAGAGAATGACTGTACKCTSTAAACTGTTGTGAAATATATTTTCAATAACCAAAAATATTGTATTTTCAGCTGTTTGAAGCTGGTGTACAAAACTGAAATTAAAAGACTCAAAAGGAAACGTAAGCACTGTAAGCATAGAAATAGCACACAGACTGCTTCTTAGACCTGCTTTCAATGAGAAAGTCAGATCTACAACTCACAATTCTATGTGAAATTGTTCAGATCGGCCCAAAAAATTACATATTGCAGCTTTAATGTCTATCTTGCCTGTCAGCCCGTGATTGCTCTGTGTCAGCACATGGTCCTGTGTGACGACAAATGTAGAAGTCAGAATGGATCACRATTTCATTAAATATCTCAATTGGTAGCAAACTTTTAAATAATTCACTGTGAGGATCGAACATGATCATAATTAACAAATTTTAGAGCCCAAAATGCCCGTTTTGTTAGGCCATTCTGGCAATCATAATTTACATAGGCTTTCTAGGACAGATCAGGACTTTTGGCACCACTAGATTGTTACAGCCCCAAGGGGCTCATGACTTCACGCTCCAGACCGGACACTGGGAGCCTGGTTGTGCCTACAGGGAAGCAGTTCTATACCAGTGGGCATGAGCTGRGCATCACTGCTGTCAGAAACCAGGCAAGGAAACAGAACATGTCAGGAATTCAAACAAGCACACTTTTAGGTAAATTAAAATGAACACGCTGTATGTTATCTTATGACTATTAAATAATTTCCCATTGCTATTAGCCTGATTTGTGCTAACATGACATTGTAACCCAAAAGCGTGCTTTATACAGGCGAACCGTGGTAACGAAGTGTGTTCAGGCTGAAGTTCAGTTATTTCCACATGGCATTAGGCTCTTCAACAAGGTAGTTATGGTACATAACACAGATTTCTCCTAACTGAACGCTAATGGAGAACTTTCCAATGATTGTGAACCAGACCACTCCGCTGCCCTTTARAAAGACCCATATAACTACTAGTGAGAAAGCATCACCGCTCTACAGCCTCCACTATTGTGCTCTCTGAAGAGTAGGTTAACTCACTAGCCTCATGCCTATCTCACGGCCACTGTGCTTCAGTCTKAATGAAAGAGTTGTTGCAAGGTAATACCAAGCATTGTGCAACCTATGTTTCTTTGGATGCTCGTTCCTGGATATGGGTTGACAGATAAAGATGAGTCATTTACATGCAAGCAGAAATGTCTTACTTTCCTTTAAGAGACAATTTCTACAGAGCCATCAGTGGAGGAGTTGAACTACATCCGTGGTGATGTCTATGTGATGTCATTAGTGTCTGTTAGCATCAATGTGGCTCTTGTGGCTCGGGTGGTCTAGCCTAGCAGTTAAATCCAACCGCCCAGTGTCGGTGTGGGTTAAAATCCCACCAACTGCCCATGTAACAAACTCCTACCTTTCCCTTTCAATTCTCTGTCCATCTAAATCAGGGATGGGCAACTTTGATCGGGGTGGGGACCACAAAATCTGAACTCATCATGGGCCATATAGTTGCTCTCGGGTCTGCATACCCACATCCATACACCCCCTCCCCCCATTGCTAGCAAAATATTTTAGTGGTCCCCCCCTGACTGTGGAGAGATAATATTGCAGTTTTAAAGCAAGTTTGCTGCAATTCTACTCATTTTGCCATGGGGCAGAGAGAAATGTTGCCGTTTTTAATATGATATCTGAGTGAGACTGACAAACAAAATCAATGGGGGCCCACCGGATGGTAATTCGACCATGAAAACAAGTTTAGATAGCTTGTCACTGAACTAATTTAGCAATCCAAAAATGTTTTGCTTACATGGGGTAATTGACTATCAGTGATTGACATAAGAGAAACTGCTGATGCACAACCATTTTGAAAATGGACCTTTGTTTATTGTTTATTTGTTTATTATTCCAACTCGCAACAGTAAGTTGAGACCCCATTAAGTTCATAAAAATATATTTTTTTCTCACTGGACCTGAGGGCCTTCAAAAGGGGGTCGCCAGTTGCCCATCCGTTAACTAAATATACAAAATACCAAAGGTACGGTGGCGATTTTAGATCTTGGTGGGGCAAACAATAGTAGWGTGGCTTCCTCTCCTAACCTCTTCCTCATCTGAACATTGTCTGGCAGGATAGGCCTG
The DNA here is from genome assembly GCF_002910315.2 of Salvelinus sp. IW2-2015. Classification (NCBI taxonomy): domain Eukaryota; kingdom Metazoa; phylum Chordata; class Actinopteri; order Salmoniformes; family Salmonidae; genus Salvelinus; species Salvelinus sp. IW2-2015. Next base: position 407,744 of record NW_019942576.1, on the reverse strand, counting down.
TTCGAAAACTCAATTTATGAATAGAAAAGAGCAGGTAGATTTAACTTTCACTTTTTTTCAGATTTATGTAGTAGAAGGCATGGGGAAAAAAACATTTAATAGTTTAGATTTTTGAGATCCAGCCATTGTATCACATTGTATAGTGGTTGGAGACAGGCGCAGGAATACTACATAGTAGTATCAACTGAAGCTGCCAGTTGAGGACTTGTGAAGCGTCTGCTTCTGAAACTAGACACTAAATGTACTTGTKCTCTTGCTCAGTTGTGCACCGGGGCCTACCACTCCTCTTTTTATTCTGGTTAGAGACAGTTTGCGCTGTTCTGGAAAGGGAGTAGTACACAACGTTGAATGAGATATTCCGTTTTTTGGTKATTTCTCYCATGGAATAGCCTTCATTTCTCAGAACAAGAATAGACTGACAAGTTTCAAAATAAAGTTTTGTTTCTGGCCAATTTGAGCCTGTAATTCATCCCACAATTGCTGATGCTCCAAATACTCAACTAGTCTAAAAGGCCAGTTTTATTGCTTCTTCAATCAGAACAGTTTTCGGCTGTGTTAGTACTTGCAAAATGGTTTTCTAATGATCAATTAACATTTTTAAATTATAAACTTGGATTAGCTAACACAACGTGCCATTGGAACACAGGAGTGATGGCTGCTGATAATTGGCCTCTGTACGCATATGTAGATATTCCATAAAAATCTGTCGTTTCCAGCTACAATAGTCATTTACAACACTAACAATGTCCACACTGTATTTCTGATCAATTTGATGTTATTTTAATTTGCTTTTCTTTCAAAAACAAGGAAATGTCTAAGTGACCCCAAACTTTTGAACAGTATATACACACACATACACACACGGACGAGACCAGTAAACAATACACGGGACGAGACCCGTAATGACAAGTGTACACTAACACAGTATGTAAACCGTAATACAATGTACAGCAAACATAYCACGAAAGTCGATACCACAGAGCACAGGTACTCACAAGACCAACGGACATGGAACAATAATCAACKAGGACAATGAGGAACAGAYSGCACATATATACACATACTAATCAGGGGGAATGGGAACCTGGTGTGCGTAATGAGACAAGACAGTCCAGGGTTGGTGGTAATGATCCAGTTCAGTGACGTCTAGAACGGAATGAGCAGCAGTACAATCAGTTTAATTCACTGATAGTCAGTAGCGATTTTAGCATGTAAATCTTGGTGGGGCGAAAAAATATATATGTTTTTAGATGRATGCCAGCAAAGCCACAACAAAACACAACACTAAACAATACATTAATTGCACTATAACGGTGACAAACAGTGCCCACAAACTGTTAMGGCCWACATAAAGCTGTRCCAACAACAGAGTTTTCTTTTCAGCACCATGGAGTGAATCCTTACCACCGCTACATCTGGCTACCAGTGGAGTCTTGTCTGGCAGGGAAACAGTTCATTCAGCCTCATTTACTATCTTTAAAAAAAAAACATAGCTGATACCCATCCCTGATCTAAAATACAATACGAAAGGTACAATAAAAAGAACATGGGTCTCAAAAGGGTGCATAGGATGAAACCTCTAACATAGCATTCACTGTTTTAGATATCTGCCAGCAGGCTTAGAAAAAAAGACCTGAGTGCAGGAATACCATTAAATAATGTAGGGCCTGTAAGTGCCACTGGAGGGGACTGGACAGAGTGTGTGTCCCCGTGTGTACTGTGTTGTCTGTGAGAGACAGAGAGCATAGTGGTGTGTGTGTGTGTGTGTGTGTGTGTGTGTGTGTGTGTGTGTGTGGTGTGTGTGTGTGTGTGTGTGTGTGTGTGTGTGTGTGTGTGTGTGTGTGTGTGTGTGTGTGTGTGTGTGTGTGTGGTGTGTGTGTGTGTGTGTGTGTTGTGTGTGTGTGTGTGTGGTGTTGTTTGGGTGGGTGCTGTAGATGACAAACCCAAGACGCCGGAATAACAATTCATCTCGGCCAACCCGTGTGCTCCTCTCTTCTCAACGTGTTAATACCCAGATAATGCTATAAAATGCTATCTGAAGTCTGAAGTCTGTGAATTTGCATTTGCCTTCTTCGGGGCAGATAGATAAATAATGCATGCTGCTTAATTCATGCTCGTGCCAAGGGCTTTCAGAGATGCTAGTGCACAGTGCTTATAACACAATTACGACGCAACATCGTGCTTACTCAGACAAACATATAAATCTTTGGGAAKGATGCCGTCCTCTTTTGACAATTTGAGTGCTGGTTGGAGCTGAGAGAAGTTTTATTTACCATCAGATAGATGACAAGAAGGCGATGACAACATATTTTATTTGATATACTCTGTTTCAAGCAACTTTGACCTATACCAGATTCAGTTCGTCAGCCAACAACATCTTTTAGGTAGTGACATCTTGGATGGAACAGTGSTATGTCACAAGATATGAGAAACACTGTGTGGTCACTGGTCTTGTAMGGTCTAGTCAGTAAGAGTGTGACACTAGCAATGCCAAAGATTCTGCTAATTAGCAGTGTCAGTGTTCAGCGCTTTTGAAAGTAATATCTAATCACTATACGGCTAAACTCTCTCATGGACAGGATGTAAACAGAATTCGAAARGGTCCATAATAATTTACAGACATGGCAAGTTTATCTGCTATTTGAATTCACATTAACTGAGACCAAGACCAAAGCACATGTGGTCATGTACTACTGTGGAGGTAGATAAAGTGTCTGAGCAGCAGGATAAATAAAAATGTATAGCTGGGAGCAGCAATGAACAGGGTTCACAGGATGACAGAAAGGACACAAGATCAGATTGATAACAAAGTAAGCACTCTATCATGTAGAAACTATCTTTATGTGCCATCATGATTCTAAATACAAAATCTYGAGGGAATCTGATGTATGGTTCATGAGGAGAAGATGATTGTGGATGATTTTGAGCATTTGCATAACAGTGTATTCGTAAAGTATTCAGACCCCTTGACTTTTCCCCCAAAAAATTACGTTACAGCCTTATTCTAAAATGGATTAAATAAAAATGTTTCCTCATCAATCAGCACATAATACCCCATGATGACAAAGCGAAAACAAAAAACAGAAATACCMTATTTACATYAGTATTCAGACCCTTTGCTATGAGACTCAAAATTGAGCTCAGATGCATCCTGTTTCCATTGATCATCCTTGAGATGTTTCTARAACTTGATTGGAGTGCACCTGTGATGAAGTAAATTGATTGAACATGGATTGGAAAAGCACACACCTGTCTATATAAGGTCCCACAGCTGATAGTGCATGTCATAGCAYAAACCAGGTGTGTACAGCAGRAGTTATTTAGGATGAGCCTCGACTATGAGACAGTGTATACATACACTATATATAAAAATGATGTGGACACCTCTTCAAATTMAYTGGATTCAGCTATTTCAGCCACACCCTTTGCTGACAGMTGTATAAAATCCAGCATACAGCCATGCAATCTCCATACACAAATGTTGGCAGTAGAATTGCCTAACTGAAGAGCTCAGTGACTTTCAATGTGGCACTGATGTGTAATAAGAGGGGGGAAGTGGTTCCTTCCTTCTTCCTGGCGGGGTAGCGTGGTAGTAAAGGCCGATGTTATGATCCAGTCCAGTGGACAACCATCCATCATGTCATGGAAGAGGCAAGGSCTCTTCAAACTCAGGAGGCAYAATAKATMTGTCTTGGCCCCTAAGACCCTCATGAACTTCTACAGCTGCACCATTGAGAGCATCCTGTAGAGCTGTATCACCGCCTGATACGGCAATTGCAGCACCCGCAACCGCAGGGCTCTCCAGAGGGTGGTGCGGTCAACCCAACGCATCACCGGGGGCACACTGCCCACCCTCCAGGACATCAACAGCACCGGGTGTCACAGGAACYCCAWGAAGATCATCTAGACCATCTGCCACCTGAGCCACGGCTTGTTCACTCAGCAGAGGTGCATCGATCAATCAATCAATCAAATGTATTTATAAAGCCCTTCTTACATCCGCTGATGGCACAAAGTGCTGTACAGAAACCCAGCTTAAAACCACAAACAGCAAGCAATTCAGGTGTAGAAGCACGGTGGCTAGGAAAAACTCCCTAGAAAGGCCAGAACCTAGGAAGAAACCTAGAGAGAAACCAGGCTATGAGGGGTGGCCAGTCCTCTTCTGGCTGTGCCGGGTGGAGATTATAACAGAACATGGCCAAGATGTTCAAATGTTCATAGATGACCAGCAGGATCAAATAATAATAATCACAGTGGTTGTCGAGGGTGCAACAGGTCAGCACCTCAGGAGTAAATGTCAGTTGGCTTTTCATAGCCAATCATTCAGAGTATCTCTACCGCTCATGCTYTCTCTAGAGAGTTGAAAACAGCAGGTCAGGGACTGGGAGCACGTCCGGTGAACAGGTCAGGGTTCCATAGCCGCAGGCAGAACAGTTGAAACTGGAGCAGCAGCATYGTCAGGTGGACTGGGGACAGCAAGGAGTCATCAGGCCAGGTAGTCCTGAGGCACGGTCCTAGGGCTCAAGTCCTCGGAGAGAGAGAAAGAAAGAAGGAGAGAAAGAGAGAAATAAAGAGAGGAAAAGAGAGAAAGAGAGAATTAGAGAGAGCATACTTAAATTCACACAGGACACCGGATAAGACAGGAGAAATACTCCAGAAATAACAGACTGACCCTAGCCCCCKCGACATATAAACTACTGCAGCATAAATACTGGAGGCTGAGACAGGAGGGGTCGGGAGACACTGTGGCCCCGTCCGACGATACCCCTGGACAGGGCCAAACAGGCAGGATATAACCCCACCCACTTTGCCAAAGCACAGCCCCCACACCACTAGAGGGATATCTTCAACCACCAACTTACCATCCTGAGACATGGCCGAGTATAGCCTACAAAGATCTCTGATACGGCACAACCTAAGGGGGGGGGGGGGCGCCAACCCAGACAGGAAGAAAGAAGGACCACGTCAGTGACTCAACCCACTCAAGTGCACACACCCTCCCAGGGTCAGCATGGACAGACACACAGTAAGCCAGTGACTCAGCCAATGTAATAGGGTTAGAGGCAGAGAATCCCATTGGAGAGAGGGAACCGGCCAGGCAGAGACAGTAAGGGCGGTTCGTTGATCCAGAGCCTTTCCGTTCACCTTCACACTCCTGGCCAGACTACACTCAATCATAGGACCTACTGAAGAGATGAGTCTTCAATAGAGACCAAAGGTTGAGACCGAGTCTGTGTCTTTCACATGGGTAGGCAGACCATTCCATAAAATGGAGCTCTATAGGAGAAAGCCCTGTTCCAGCTGTTTGCTTAGAAATTCTAGGGACAGTAAGGAGGCCTGCGTCTTGTGACCGTAGAGTACGTGTAGGTATGTACGGCAGGACCAAATCGGAAGATGGGTAGGAGCAAGCCCATGTAATGCTTTGTAAGGTTAGCAGTAAACCTTGAAATCAGCCCTTGCCGTAATTTAACAGAAAAAGCCATTGTAGAGAGACTAGCACTGGAGTAATGAGATCAATTTTTGGGTTCTAGTCAAGATTCTAGCAGCCGTGTTTAGCGCTACCTGAAGTTTATTTAGTCCTTTATCCGGGGTAGCCGGAAAGTAGAGCATTGCAGTTAGTCTAACTGTGACAAAAGCATGGATGTTCATTTTTCTGCAATAATTTTCTGGAGCAGAAACGTTTCTGTTTTTGGCGGCAATGTTTACGTTAGATGGAAAAAAAGCTGCCTTGAAAACAGTTGCTTGATATGTTCGTCAAAAGAGAGATCAGGGTCACAGAGTATACGCCGAGGTCCTCACAGTTTTATTTGAGACGAA